>NC_072485.1:82550549-82633049 GCF_027574615.1 Eptesicus fuscus | reverse complement strand
GAAGCTCCAGGGGTCAAACCCACAGACAAGCGGCTACAGAAGGTGGGGTTTCCCGGGGACCCGCCTGTCGCTGTGCTGCGTGACTTCCCCAGGAGGGAGACCCCCGCCCCTCCCCCGCGGGAGTCCCCAGGGTGTGCTGATCCGGTTCCTGTGGCCCAGGCGGACGTTTGGGAACCCACCCTCCGGCTGCGCCGTCACCCCCTCTGGCAGAAGCCCCCTCTGGCCGCAGCCTCGTCTCCTGCCAAGTTGGACCAGAAAGAGCTGAGGCTAAGGGTCAGACTGCCCTTAGGTCTCCGTCGTCATTCCAGGCCTTTCGTTCGGGCTGGTTCTCAGGGCTGAGACGTAGGCTGGCGCCAGGTGCCAGGTGCTAGGAGGAGGCGAGTGAAGACCATCCAGGTCCCGACGCCCACGGGCAGAGGGGCAGAGGCACAGCCTGGCAGCTCCTGGGGCTCCCGCTCGGGCTGACCTCGCCCACCACAGCAAGGCTGCCGGGAGCCTGTGGGCTGGGGAGCTGGTCCTGTAAGATCTGCCCCGCGGTGCCCCCTGGTCTCCCAAGGGGTGTAAGTCGGGTTATGACTTTAGGGGTTGAGTTGCTGTCCAGGAGGAAGTGCCGGGTACGCCGCAATGGCTGCTTCCCCGCCCTGCCGGCATCAGCTGATTTGGCTCCACAGCGGCGTTTGTGGACAGAAAGCTTCGCTTTAGGAAGTTTGTGCCGCTGGCGTTGCCTGTCCAGGTGTTTCCAGGTGACCGACTGCCCTCTCCTCTGTTCCAGCTCAGTGGCCGGGACAGATAGGGCACGGCTGTCCCCCGCCAGCACTGGGCGCCTGGAGTCACCACCCGTTTCCGGGCAGACCTCATGCCTGAGGACAGCTGGGGCAGGTGTACAAACTGGCTGACCCAGAACCTGGACCGAGGGGCGGAGCGTGACCCGCTGGCGCCGTGCCCGCCCTGTTCCCGCCGCGCTGCCCGTCGGCGGTACGGCCCGCCCGCCCTGCAGGTGCCTCTCCACGTGTGGAGGCTGTACTGCCCAGGCTTCCTTCTGACCCGGGCCGAGACCCCGGCCCACGCAGGCTGCACCCGCCGTGTCCAGGCCTCCTCCGCCTGCAGGGCAGCTCAGTGTGTCTGTCTGTCTGAGGCCTGGCCCAGGCGGAGCGGGCCCAGCCGCCTCCCGAGCGGGGCCTGGCTCCCAAGCCGTGCCCTGGGCTCTGCTGGCATGTCGGTCTCCTTAGGAGGGGTCTCCTTAGGAGGGTGCTGTCCTTCACTTCCACCATGAAATAAACTTTACTGTAGACGTTGGGCGTCCTTTCCTTCTTGTCCCCTCAAAGGGGACAGTGAGTGTGGAAAGGGGATGTGGGGGGTCCAAGGACGGAACATTGGTCCCCACGTCACCCCTCACGTCCTGTTCACCCAACGCCTGCCTTTGACATTAGCCTCCCCCGGAAACCCATCTGTCCCAGACCCTGCGGCTGCCCTGGCAGGCACGCCACTAGGATTAGCCTCAGACGCAGACGGAGCCCCCACCCCTCCCAGGTCGCCGCCCCACCTGCTCCCTCCTTCCTGCGGCGTGCTGCCCGTAGGACCCTGGACGGGAGCTCAGGAGCAGGTTTAAGGACTCGACTCCTCAGAAGGGCGTCTGGTGGCCTCACTGCTCAACAAGAAAAGACGAGTGTCACCCTGGCGGGTTTGGCTCAGTGGATAGAGCGTCGGCCTGCGGACTCAAGGGTCCCAGGTTCGATTCCGGTCAGGGCACATGCCCGGGTTGTGGGCTTGGTCCCCAGTACGGAGCATTCAGGAGGCAGCCGGTCCACGATTCTCTCTCATCATTGATGTTTCTCTCCCTCTCCCTTCCTCTCTAAAATCAATAATATATTTTTAAAAAAAGACTTGCATGTCAACCTGGGAAAAGTGTTCAATTGTGCAAAGAACAAGACTAGCTTCTTTCTCCTTAGCACGCCTTTACTGGGTATTTAACACATGTTCACACACACACACACACACACACACTTGCCCGAAACTCCGGGACGTTTCTGTGACGCTTGTGGGACTCGGTAGGGTACAGAGTACCGGCTCACGAGCAGGGTCCTCGTGTTTATGAGCCACGCCAGGGGGATCGACGGAGAGTCAACTGTGAAAGCGGTGGGAGCTCGGGCGCCGTGGACAGCCGAGGCAGCTGCGCCAGGACCGGGAGGCGCTCCGTGGGGACAGGGACAGCACACAGCCCTTGCAGTGTTCCTGACATTAGAACGTGTTCTAGCAGGTTCTTCCCCTCTCAAAGGCAGCACCTGCCCGACCGCCTGGCTCTGGGCTTCCTTCCTGCCGCCCTCGGGAGCAGCCGCCGCGCACACCCTCCTGGCTCACGAGACCGCGTCACCTGAGGAAGCCGGTTTCCACGGTGACAGCAGGACAAGGCCTCACGGTCCCAGAGAGCAGAGTCGGGAACAAGACTGAGGGAGTGAAGAGAGAGGGGCCCGAGGACACGGCTGGAAGCAGCACCGGTTCTGACGGGGCAGGGTGGCCGTCCTCAGTCGGGGTCCGAGTCTGCATCCGAGGAGAGCTGGCCCTCCATGCTCTCGCACACGGCGTCCTGCAGGGAGGTGAGCTGGCCCCGGGGACTCACCCCCATGGGCTGGATGACGCGGTGCCTGCAGGGAGAGGGGTGGTGGGCGGGCGCCCTGCTCCGGTGGCGCCTTCGCCCCCAGGCTGCCCGCTCACACTGTCAGCCCGGCCCGAACCCTAACTGCTGCCAGTGGCCTTGATGCCTGAGGCAGGCTCTTAAGTTTTTCTGGGCCGCGGTTCCCGTCATCTGTAAAAAGGACATAATGCGGCCCTAGCCGGCCTGGCTCAGTGGATAGAGCGTTGGTCTACGGACTGAAGGGTCGCGGGTTCGATTCCAGTCAAGGGCACGTGCCCAGGTTGTGGGATCCATCCCCAGTGTGGGGCCTGCAGGAGGCAGCCGATCGATGATTCTCTTTCATCGTTGATGTTTCTCTCTCTCTCCCTCTCTAAAGTCAATAAAAACATAAAAAAAAAAAAAAAAAAAGGACGTAATGCTGACCTCAACTCCAATCACCAATCCAGAACAGGTGATTCCAAACACGAGTAACACAGACCCGCCAGGACCCTGGCCGCCTCTGGCCCCGCCTCCGGGCTCGGGACAGGACGTGGCCCTCCCGCCGGACCCGCACCTGGAGAGCCTGTCGAACATGGTCACCAGCTTCATGGCCTCGTGCTCCTTCTGCTCCTCCGTCATGCCCTCCATGGGGTTGGGCGGCTTCTCCTCCACCCGCCCGGTCACCGGGTTGATGCTGCTTCCGGGGAAGGGGCGGGGGATGCACTGAGTCCCAGGCCCGGAGGGCTGCGGGCGGAGGACCGGGGGAACTCCCTCGGGCTGGTCCCCCAGATGCCCGGCCCCTTTGTTCTCAGCGAAACATTGGGCGTCAGGACCCGGTCACCCAGGGACAGGGTCGGGCTCAGAGGCCACCCCCCCGCCCCACCCCAGGGCCCAGATGGTGGGGGAGCCCGAGGGTGCGCAGACACACCTGGCCTTGGCCTCCTTGTACTCCTCTGTGTCCGTGTCCTCGTCCTCCGAGTACTGGCCCTCAGGCCGGCCCCCTGCCATGAGGCCCCGGGCAGCCAGGAGGCCGGCGGCGTTCCCGTAGCCCGTGTACTTGATGAAGCGGGGCACTGCGGGGCAGAGGGGCGGGGTCAGCGTGCGCAGGGGCTGGGGCAGGGCGCCCGCCCACACTCACCGCTCTCCGAGCACAGGACGAACAGGAACTCGGCGGCCACCCTCTTCACGTCGGTGTCCAGGTGCGTCATGAGGCGAACCAGCTTGTTCCGCAGCAGCTCCCCCACCTCGGGCCGGGTCTTCACGTCCCTCAGCGGGGGCAGCACCTGGGGGCACAGCCGTCAGCCTGGCCTGCAGGGCGGGGGGACCAGGGCCCGCCCGGCCCCTGCCATACCTGGGCCTTCAGGAACTTGCGGGCGGGGCGGTGCAGGCGGGCACACTCGGTCAGCACGCTCAGCACGGGGGCCACGCCCTCCTTCAGCCGGTGCGTCTGCAGAGGAGCCCGCGGTGAGGCGGTGCCCGACGCCAGGCCGGGCCACACGCACCACGCGGCCTGGCAGGAGGCGCTCGGGAGGGTGCCCGCTCCGAGGGCCCGGGTGGAACTCCCAGGCCTCCCGTGTGCTCTGTGGCTCGGCTGCTCCGAGTCCCACTTCCTCGCCCACATGCCAGGTGTGGGGAAACAGCATTTCACACTGTTAGGACACCACTGGCCTCAGAAGATGGTGGCCAGCTAGCAAGAACAACCCCTACTCTGCAGGGAGCTCCTGCAGCCCCTGTACCGCTGCCTGGGTACCTCCCTGGACCCCAACACCAGCAGCGGTAGCGACAGGGACAGACGGTCATGGCCACGCCAATGCCAGGTGTGTGACCCAGCTCTCCGTGCGCGTGGGTGACGTGGATTCCGAGGGACCCACTGACCCTGTCTGGCTCTGCGGCCCCACAGCACCTGGTAGCTCCCCGGGGGCCGTGAGAGCCTGCCGGCCGGTGTTGGGCACCTGCAGGCCTCGGGAGCCTCTGGCTCGGGGTTCCTGTGGGTCAGGGGACAGCTGGTGCTGGTCCCCAAGGGATGCCTGTGCACAGCGACACTGAGTCCAGGCCAGGCCCCCTCAGACCTTGTCTAGAACACAAGTACCCTGAGCTGACCTCCCCCAGCCGGGGGGAAGCAGGCCACGGCAGCCCCGCAGGCGGTCCCCGCCCACCTGGTGCAGGCGCTTCTCCAGGAAGCTGAGGAGGGCGCCCATCACGTCCATGTTCACGCCCAGGAACTCCAGGGAGCCTCTGCGCGGCTCCAGGGCCAGCAGGACGTCCAGACACTTGACGGGCAGGTTCCCCAGCAGGTTCACTGCGTGGCTGGGGACAGAGGGAGGGGATTGGTAAGCCCGGTCCCCTCTGCAGCACAGCTCTCGGTGCACCTGCCGGGGCTACACGTGACACGAGCCAGCAATCGGGGGCCTAAGGAGCGACACGGGGCCGGAGCTGAGGGGGGACTGGTCTCAGGGGAGCACTAGGGGTGGGGAGGGCGCCCCGCCTGCCACCCTGTTTGGGCTGAGGCATCCCAGGCAATCTCCGGAAAGCCAGCACCTGCCTGAGCGCCGGTCACCGAGAAGGGGGGGGAGTGAGCACAGCCCTGCAGACACCCGCCTTCTGCTGCCCCCGCCCGCCCGCCCGCCCCCCGCCCCCGGCTCCTGGCCCAGCGTTTCTGGAAACACCTGGTGCTGGTCCCACCCAGACGGATGTGGGTGCTCTAGGTGGAGGCGCCCCCCACCCCCGTCCAGACAGGCGGGTGCACCTCCCTCCAGCACGACGGGCCCGGCCCGCCTCACCCGTGGAACTCCTCCGTGCGGTCCCCAGCAGCAGCCACCATCACACAGTGCCGCAGCAGGGTCCCCAGGCGGCGGTAAAGAGCAGCGTCGTCCTGACCAGAGAGAAGGGGCTCCTGTGGCAGAGCCACACCTGCCCCCCTGCTGCCAGAGAGGTCCTGCTGCCTGGGCCATGCGTGCTGACTACCTGTCTCCTCCAATGCACCGCCCCCCCCCAATTAGGAACGGCAACGGGTCCCGTGAATGACATCACCGTGTAGGGAAGTTGCCCTCAGCCTCTCGCCACCCAGCCCCCTCCGCCCTCAGGACCCTCCCTGATGCCGCTGCCCAGAATGGACACCCCCTTGCTGCGGGCTGAGCGTCCTGTCCGAGGCTGACGCCCGACACAGTAGGGTGCCCCTCGGCAAGGCAGGCCCAGGAGGCACCAGCCACGGGTGCAGGGCAGCCCTCACCTCGTCCACTTCCCTCCGGACGGAGTCGAAAGTGATGTTGAAGAGCACCTTGAGGGCCTCCATGGCCCGCTCGGTCTGCTGGGGAGGAAGGCGCTCCGGGGGGCTCTGTCCCGGGGTCACCCCCAGCGTCAGCTGCAGGGCCTCCGTGAGCAGGGGCACGCCCTGCAGCTCCTGGAACAGCTGCTGGCGCACCTCCGGGCGGAGGGCCGTGAGCAAGAACAGGAGGCGCAGGTCAAAGAGCTGGACCTCGTGGGGGAAGCTGCTCTCCCCGTGCCGCCCCACGCGCTGGGCGAGCCTCACCACCAGGCGGGCCTCCGCGGCCAGCGCCTGCGCCTGGGGGCTGCTGAGCACAAGGTTGCACAGGCACTTGAGGGATTCGAGCACAACGTCCATGTCCAGGGGCCCAGGGGCCGCCCCCTCGGAGACGCCGGCATAGCAGGCGAGGGCCTGCAGGCTCCGGCGGCCGGTGAAGGCGTCCAGGCAGCTGCGGTCCCTGGACAGGATGCGGATGCTCTGCAGCCAGGTGACCCGGCGGGAGGGGGGCAAGCCCTGCTCCAGGACCGAAACCAGCAGCTCCGCCAGTCTCTGCGGGGAGAGGACAGCGGCTCCACCAAGCCCCCCACCGGGAGCCCCCGGCCTGTCCCCCCCACCCCCGGCCCCGCGGTCAGCACGCACCTGCCTGTCCTCCCGCTGGGCAGCATCGAACGTGAAGCTCTGGGAGTTCTGCGGGGGGACCGGGCTCAGGCACAGGCCGCAGCACCGCTCGGAGGTGGGGCCCCACCTCACACACCTGCCCCCAGGTGCGCGGCCGGCCTCGCCCCAGCAACGCCCCGCAGCCTCGGCGCCCCGCCCGCCGCGCTCGCTCCCAGTCCCACTCCCGCATTCCGCCGACCACGCGCGAGCCCCACCCTGCCCGCTCCGCCTCGCACGTCCCACGTCCACGGGCCCGCTCACCTCGCGGTTGTACGCGCGCAGAGCCTCCATGACCACGTCCTCCTCCCCCGTCTCCACGGCATCCGCAACCGCTCGGGGCTCCATGACGGCCGGGCACCCGGAGCCGGGAAGGCGGGAGGGGCTCGCTCCGCGGTTCCGGGCCCCAGTCCACCCGCCCCGCCCAGGTCCGGCGTGCGCGGCGCCGCGGCGCGGGGCGGGGCCTGGGCTGCGCGGGGCGGGGCCTGGGCTGCGCGGGGGCGGGGCGGGGCCTGGGCTGCGCGCGGGCGGGTGGGGCGGGGCCTGGGCTGCGCGGGGGCGGGGCGGGGCCTGGGCTGCGCGGGGGCGGGAGGGGCGGGGCCTGGGCTGCGCGCACCCCAAGGGGGCGAGACGTGGGACCTGGAAGCTTTGCCGCGGGGTCCGCCCGGGGCCTCAGGGTCGGACTTGGTGACCGCGACTCGGGGCCGGCGTCGCCCTGGGGCTGGACAGTGACCGCCTCCGCTCTCGGGAGGGGCGTGCCGCGCGGGCTCGAGGGTCGGCGGGCGGGCGTGGCAGCCTGGCCGAGGCGGGGAGGGCGCGGAGGCAGAAGGCCGCGCGGGGGGAGGGCACAGGCCGTGCAGTCGCCCCTCTGGAAGGACAGACACGACAGAGCGTCCCGTTCCGGGGGGGCCGAGGAGGCACGACACAGCCCGCGCCCACCGCGGCGCGTGGGGGACACGCACAAGCACGGGCCCCGCCTCTGCGGCCGCGCGTCTGTCGTGCCGGCCCCGCGGCCCGCACCGAGCACACCCCCCGCTGAGCGCAGGCGCGCACCGCCCTCCCCGGTCCCGTCACTTCCCTTCCGCGCACCGCCCCATCCCTCGGCCGGAAGTTGACGGCGGGTCGGAAGGGGCGTGCCGGAAGCGCTCTCGCGTGACGGTGCCACGTCGCGGGAGGCAGCGGCGGGTCGGGGCCCGGTGCGGGCCGGGGGCGCGATGGCGGACTGGACTCGCGGTGAGTGCGGGGAGCGGGGCCGGGGGCGCGGGTCGGCCAGACGGACGCCGCCGTCCGGAGCGGCGTGCTGGGAGGGCCGCAGCCGGCCTCGTAGCGAATGGGGTCCGGGCACCCCATTTCCTCCGGGAGCCCTGGTCGCACTGCGCAGTGGGGTGTCGCTGAGCTGCCTCGGCCTGAGGGGCTTCGTGACCGTGAGTGGCGGCAGGACGTGGGCACACGGACGGTTCCAGGGCCGCGCCCCCGCAGCCGGGTCACGTTGAGGCGTCTGGGTCTGGGCACCTGGTGCTCGTCCAGGGCCCTGCCCTCGGGTGGACATCGCCCCCTTTGTTGTTGGGGAGCATTGCTGAGTGGGTTCCTCCTGTTACTTGTCGCTGCTTCAGGACTCAGTTCACAGGGGGTCCCCGCAGCGGCCCTCCCGCTGGCCCTGGCGCTCCTCCTGCCTTCCTGCCCCGCACGGCGTTACTGCGCAGCCAGAACGGCCCACGCACACGGAGGGTGGTGCCGTGGAGGGGGCACAGACCTGTCAGACAGGGCGGCCGACAGTGCCAGTGACCGATCCGTTTGGGCTTGTGCACTGGGGGTGCCTGCCCACCCCGGCCTGGACGTGTAGGTGGGACAGGTGCTCCCGTGACAGGTGCTCACGCCGCCTTTCCCGGGGCGCGAAGTCCAGGCACCAGGCCCTGGGTTAGGGCTGGACCTGCTCAACCCACACGGGCGGGCACAGGCCCCCCGGTCGTCAGACCTGGCCAGATGGGATCGTAGGGAAGCCCTGAGGCCACACAGGGCCGCGCGCAGGGGGCCCGGGTGAGCCGGGGCTGTGCCCCCTCCGCCTCTCTCTCCCTGCAGCTCAGAGCTCCGGGGCCGTGGAGGAGATTCTAGACCAGGAGAACATGCGGATGGCTGACAGCCTGGCCTCCAAGGTCACCCGGCTCAAAGCGGTCAGTGTGGTCCCCCTGGAGCGGGGGCCAGAGGGGGAGAGGCCTCGACGGGTTTCATGGGCTTCCCGCCGGGTGAGGCCCAGGTGGCGCCTGGACGACCCTGGTGGTGGCAGGGCCTGTGGGTCTCGGGGGGGGGGGGGGTCAGGTCCTGTGCAGCGGATGTGCCCCGGCCTGACCCTGACCCTCTGTGTCCGCACCAGCTGGCCCTGGACATCGATAGGGACACGGAGGACCAGAACCGCTACCTGGACGGCATGGTAAGGGTCAGCCCTGCCCTCTGCCCGCTGGGCAGCCCTGGGGACCGGGGGCTCTGCCCGTGTGACCGGCCGTGTTCCTCCCTCAGGGCTCGGACTTCATGAGCACGACAGGCCTGCTCACGGGGAGCGTGAAGCGCTTCTCCACGATGGCGCGGTCTGGGCGAGACAACCGGAAGCTGCTGTGCGGCGTGGCCGGGGGCCTGATCGTGGTCTTCTTCATCCTCTCCTACCTCCTGTCCAGAGCAAGGACGTGAGCCAGTGGGGCTGGCTGTGCGGGCGCCCCGGGCAGCCAGGGTCTCCCCCGGTGTGTGGCTGCAGGGGACCTGCTACCAAATACGGCTTTGAAACGGTGACCGTGGCTTCGGTCTCCTCCGTGTGGCCGGGAGCCGGCTGCCTCCGATCTGAGCTGTGTGGCCGGGGCAGGGGCCCTGGGTGCTCGCGGCACCGGCAGCTCATCGGAGCAGCGCAGCCGGGAACCCTGCACGTGGCCGCCTGTGGCCCGCAGCCCCTCCCCAGCCCTCGGCTCCGACACCTCAAGGCTCCTCTGCCCCGTCCTTGTCTGGGAAAGGCCGCGTCTGCTCTCAGGTGCCTGGATCTGACGTGGGGAACAGGTGAGGCTGCGAACCTCAGATCAGCACCATCTTCCCCACGCGGGTTCCAGCCCAGGGTGGCATTTCCTTCTGCCCAGGGCTGCCGAGCACAGTGTGTGTGTGGGGGGGCGGCGGTGCCGAGGGCCCCTGCTCGGCCTGGACCTCGACCTCGGCCTGCCCTCCAGTCCCGCGGCTGAAGCCAGACCTCCGGGAAGAGCAGTTGGTGCGGATGAAGGAGTGGAATGCAGTCCTGGCTGGGGGCCCTGCGCCCCAGGCCCCAGCCTTCTGGATCCCTTGGCCGCGTATCCAAGAGCAGAAACCCCCATTTTCTCAGGATTGAGGATCCACCCCAGATGCGTTTCCTGGAGATCAGGGCTCTAGAAGCAGGTCCCTTTGGCAAGTCAGGGTCGGGAGCGTGTGCATGTGCGTACACGTGTGTGTACACCTGAGCGAGAGCTTCTATGGGTCTTGACGGCGGGCTTCCCTGCAAGAACCCTGTTCATAGGACCCGTGGTCACTTCTGGAGGGTCTCTGGGTAATTACCTCGCCACCACGCCAGCCCTTCCTCCCACGGCGTCCCCGTGCTGTGAGGGAGCTCTGAGCCAGCCTCGTCCCCAGGTTCTGCAGCCTGGCCTGTCCCTGGGCCCTGACTGCCCACCTGGCCGGCCCTGTGCCCACACAAACCAGACCCCACCTGGCCCGGCCCGCGGCTTCTCACCCAGGGAGATCCCAGCGCCCTGTCTCCACACACAACCAGTTATTGTCTCCGTCCTCCCCGCCTTTGTCCCGTCCTCTGCCTTCCCGGCACTCCGTTACTGCCGGAAGACTGCTGGCCCACTGTCCACCTGCCTTCCGCTGCTCCTCCCCTCCCCCCAGCAGGCCTCGCCTGTCCTCCGTTCTCTCCTCCAGCGCACCTGGTGGGGCCCCTCAGCCTCCAGGGAGGGGGTCCCAAGGGCTCTGCTCTGCCTGCCGTGCCCTCCAGCGCATGCTCATTTGTCACCGAGCTCTCGAACCCCCTCTGTCTCGGCTGCTTCCCCTCCGTGATGGTCCTGCCTGTGACCCCGGGCGCCTCGGCTCTGGCTCGGCCTCTGCTCCTCCAGTGAACCCTCGTGGGGGCTTGTGCATGTCACCACGCTGCTGCCGCCGCCTGCGGGCCGCCGCCGGGCCCTGCAGACACAACCTGTGCTCCGCGCCCCCGCGCCTCCCTGAGCCTGCGGTGCTGACCTCCCGCCCCGAGAACGCGGCTGGGCCGGGGCGCCAGGTGACCACCCCGAGGCTGTGCCCCTGCCGCGCAGAGGAGGCGGCCACCTGTGCGCTTGGCTGGCCTCCAGGGTGCGTCCCGTCTGACTCCCTGCTGTGCGCCCACCTCTCCGTCTCCGGGGCCCCTGCAGCTTCAGCCCTCGTGGGGCCTGGGCTTCCTGCTTCGAGGGTGAGGGTGGGTTCCACGAAGGGGGCGTGCGGGCCGACTCCCTCCTGCTCACCCCGCTCAGACGGGTGTGCTGTGCACACGGCACCTAATGCTGTGCTGGGGGCGGGGGGCGGGGCTGCCGAGACTGAGCCCTGAGAGCTGCCGTGTCCTGTGAGGACGGACTGCCAGGCTCCCCCACGACTCCAGGACAAGACAATAAAAATGTGGAGCGAACGGCCTCGTTTCCTTGGGCTTGAGAGGGCTCTGGCACTGACCCCGGTCCCCGGACGCTGTGGGCTCTTAGGGGCTGGACCCGCCTGCTTCCCCTCGGGGTTCCCAGGTCCCTGGCCTCCTCACTCGTTCCCTCAGACGCGTGCTCTGCCCAGGGTTCTGGAACTCAGCCTGGACGTGGCTGCCTCGCCTCTTAGGAGCCAGTGGGCTGACCCCTGCCCTGTCCTGTGCTTCCTGCCTGGCTGGGAGGTGTCATGGCGCCCTACCAAGTCACTCAGCCGTGGCCCGATTGCTCAGTGGCCTGGAGTGTAATCCTATACACCAGGAGGTCACGGGTTCGGTTCCCGGTCAGCATGCATCCAGAAGGCAGCTGGCTGATGTTTCTCCCGCTCTGAAGTTAATAGCAGCCTCCTGTGAGGACTGAAAAACCCAGAGACGTCGTCACTCATTGCAGTGAGCCCAGCTGTATGGCCTGGGCTGAGCGTCAGCCTGTGAGCCAGGAGGTTGTTGGATTCCTGGTCAGGCCACGCGCCCGGGTTGTGGGCTCGATCCCCAGTGGGGCGTGCAGAGGGCAGCTGGTCAGTGATTCTCATCATTGATATCTCTCTCTTCCTCTCCCTCTCTGAAGTCGATAAGAATATAATTTTTAAAAATCACAAGTGACCTATGCCCCAGTTCGTGGCTGGGACAGGACAGGCCGTCTGCTCCAGGATGCCGGGGCCTCACCTGGACACAGGACGACTGCGTCACCGGAGGTTTCTCCCACAGCTGCTGGGCGAGCGGAGGGTCGGATGGGCCAGCTGCCCAGCGGCTGCAGGGGCTGTGCCCCGACAACGTGGGGCTGTTGCTGAGGGGAGCCGGGTGGGGTGGGGTGGCCCGGCCCGGAAGTCACCTAGCAGCAGTTCGGGGCGGTCACTGCAGATTCGAGGGGCGGAACAGACCCCTCCCCAGGTGGGGAGAGCCCATCGGGAAGGGAGAGCACGTGGGAGAGGCGCAGGTGTGCCCATGGGGTCAGGGCAGCCGCGCCCCCAGCCCTCCTGTCTGCCCAGACCCCAGGCTGGCAAAGCCTCCCCCTACCCCAAGACAAGTCCATGGCAAATGGAACCATGATTTATTATACATGTGGGCGCACAATTAGCAAATGGGGATGCATAGAAAAATGTCATAATTGTCCAAACACGCGTGCTTCGGCCCGCAGCCAGGCGGGGTGGGTGGGTTCTCCCAGGTCCCTGTCCCTCCCGGGCTAGTCCACCTGCAGGATCAGGGGGGTCATGTAGTCGGAATGTTTGATGCCGAAGGTGACGATGGGGGCGCAGGGCTTGGTCACTGTCACCTGGCGGAGGAGAAGCTGTGAGGGGCCGGCACCCCTGCCCCCACCCCACAGGCCCATCTCCCGCCCCAGCCAGCCTGGGCCGGGTCTCCCGGGCCCCACCCTCTTCCCTGCACCCCTCGGCCTCCCAGACCTTCTCGGGGCTGTGGGCTCCTGGTCCTGGCTTGAGGGTCTTGTCCCCCGGGGGCTCCACTCGGGCCGCAATGGTGTACTGCGGAGCCTTGAACTTGGTCACCTGCACGTCGGTCTGGTGGTAGGCCGCAGGACCTGGGGTCTGGGAGGCGAGAGGCTCAGACAGGCGTGGCTGCCAGGGCAGCGACCCGGGGGGCCAGGGCCAGTGCCGGGGGCGCTTCCGGCCCCAAGTCACTGTGCACGTGGGTCAGGGCCCTCCTGTCTCCACAGCGTTCCCGTGGCGGTGAAACCCCAGTGCTGTGGGTCCCCCCGCACACCCGCCCCCCCCCCCCGATTTCAGCCTCATGGTGGCAGTGACCCCCAGTGTGTGGCAGCCCCATCTCATCTCTGAGCGAGTGCGTGAGGCCGATTCCCGCTGGGACCCGTCCTGGGGCCTCGGAGCGGCTCCGCACGAGCCCCTCCAGAACCCGCCCCCAGTGCCTCACGGCTCAGTGTCCTCCCGCCTCCTGCCAGCCGCCCGCCCCCACAGGGCCCCGGGGACCCCTCACTGCTCAGCCCTCCTCCGCCCTCGAAGGTGGCCCAGGCACGTGGCCGACACCCAGGGGGTGGAGATGAGGCGCCTCAGGAGGGGGGGTCGGGGGGGTCCTGGGGGGAGGGATGGGGGGTCAGACGGCCCCCGGGCGCCCCTTGCCTTATGCAGGTCGTCGCTGAAGCCGCCCAGCTTGCTGCGGCCCTTGATGGAGTAGGAGGGCTGGGAGGCCTTGCCGACCGTGTGGGGCCCCATCACCATGGGCAGCATGTAGGCGGCAGGGCCTGGAGGGGGGGGGGGGCGCAGTGCTGAGTCTCCGCTGGCTCCGCCCTGGACTGCCCACCTCCCTCCCCACCCGGGTCCCCACCCGCTCGGCCACGGACCTGGGGTGCTGTCCACGCGGAAGGTCTTGGTCCGGGCAGAAATGGAGTGGCTGGGCGCCGAGTCGAACACATACTTGGTAGATTTCTCTGGAAAGTAGTCGCCTGCGGGAGGACAGGAGCAGGGGGTGCTGGGAGGGCCAGGATGACCCCCGACATTGTGGGCGCCGGGCCCTCGGGCCCCCACACGGATGGTGACTGAGGTGTCCGGAGTGCAAAGGGGGCTTGGGGGTGGGGCAGGGGCCCAGGAGGCCCAGGTCAGCGCTGGGCCAGGCGGTCGGGGCTCCCCCGGGGTCAGCAGCTCCGAGGAGAAGGCGCCCAGGCTGCCAGGACGGGGTGCTCCCTCCCGCCCCGGCTCCGCTCCGGCTCCGGCTCCCGGGGCAGTGGCTGCTGCAGGGCCGGGCCGGGCTGGGCCACTGTCACTCACCGGGGCCAGGGGTCATCGTGGTCTTGGTGTGGTAGCGCCCCAGGATGGAGAAGGCGGGGCCGAGGTCCTTGCCAGTCCTCAGTACCTTGGGGTTCACGCTGTATCGAGGCCCCGGGGAGCAGTTCTCGGTCAGGAGCAGGGGGGCCCCGCGGAAGCTGTAGGCGGGTGCACGCAGCTTGGTGGGCGTGTGCTTCACGAAGCCTGTGGGCGGGGACGCTGAGTGCCCCGAGCCGACCCATTCCCCACCCCATTCCCCACCCTACCGACCCAGAGGGGTTGATGCTGGGAGTCGGGGGGAGCCCCAGGCCCTTCCCCATCCCTCCCCAGGCCCTTCCCCACCCCTCCCCAGGCCCTTCCCCACCCCTCCCCAGGCCCTTCCCCACCCCTCCCCAGGCCCTTCCCCACCCCTCCCCAGGCCCTTCCCCATCCCTCCCCAGGCCCTTCCCCACCCCTCCCCAGGCCCTTCCCCACCCCTCCCCAGGCCCTTCCCCAGCCCTCCCCAGGCCCACCCCACTCCTGGCTGGCCCTCCCACCCCTTCCAGGCCCCGGCACCTGCCTGTGGTGGGTGGAATCAGGTACTTGGGGCCGGGGCTGCTGTAGAGGGCCATGATGGGCCCCCGGGGCCGATGGGGCCGCCAGGTTCCCACCCATACTTCTTCCGTCATGGCCGGCTCTGTCAGGAGGAGGGTGAGCACAGGCTGGGAGGCCCTGCCTGTGCCCCCACGGTGGGCGGGCTGCAGGCCCCCCACTCCTCAGCAGGGGGCAGCTGGGCCCATGCCTCGGGCAGTGGACGCTCCTGGGGTTTGCTGTGCCCCCCCAGGCCCAGGCCGCAGCGGCAGCTCGGGACACGCCCAGGCTGGCTGTCCCTTCTGGGCCCCCGGCCACCCGCCCTGCTCCAGGGGGTCTGGCCAGCCTCCTCCCGCTCAGGGGTGCTGGGCGTGCGGCCGGGCAGGGGTGGAGGTGGGGGCTCCTCGCTGAGGCTGGGCTGTGGGGAGCGCGGGGCCCCTGGGAGGCCCTGACCTGGTCCAGGTGCGGCGCTCCGAGAACCTACGGGCCGCGCCTCCTCAGAGGCGGTCCCGCTGCATCGCGCTCCGCGTCAGGGAGGTCCCGACAGAGGGACATGGAGAGGAAGGCTGCCACCTCCCACCGGGGGCTTTGAGAGTCGGGGGGCCCCGGCCCCCGAGCTCTAGAATGTGGCTCTGTGGGATGGTGCGTTCTGATGGCCGGCTCTGTGATGCAGACAATGGCTTCTGTTAGAAGAACCCCGCCCGCAGGCCCGTGCTCCCCGCTGGCCAAGGAGCACCCCTGCTGAGCGCCCAGCGGAGCCACTGAGCGGGGCGCAGGCAGGGGGGCGGGGGTCCCCGGTGAGGGTGGCTGTGCTCGTCGGTGCGCGAGGGCTGGAGGAGCTCTGTGCCGGCGCCCTGCTGGCCAGCGGCCCCTCGGGGTCCTCACCCCCGGGGCCTGCCTTCCCCCCTCAGGTTCCTCCTGGGGCTGCGGCGGGGTGTGTTCCAGGCCCCTCCCTGGGCGACTTCGGGGACTGATTGCTCTCAGCCCCGGGACCCGGGCCTGTGCTCACCGTGTGCTTATCGGCTCAGAACGACCGCCCCCCAGCCGGCCCCCCCCCCCAGCCCGGCCACCTCCCCCCCGCCGCCCCCCGGCCCGGCCACCTCCCCCCCGCCGGCCCCCAGCCCGGCCACCTCCCCTCGCCGCCCCCCGGCCCGGCCCCTCCCCCCCGCCGCCCCCCGGCCCGCCCCCTGGCCCGGCCACCTCCCCTGGCCACCCGCCAGCCCGGCTTCGAGCCCCTGTTCCCGCCCACCGCGGCTGCACGCCTTCTCCTGCCCGTGGCCTCCCTGCCTTCCATCTTGCTCGGTCCTCGGCCTCCACGGGCCTCAGACTAGATTCCCCCGGTTTGGGGGTCCGCCGTCTGTGTGGGGCACTTACAGGTGCATGCTTCATGCGTGCAACCCATGTATGGGCACCTGTGTGTATGCGTGCGCGAGCACGTGTGTGTGTACGTGTGTGTGCTCGCGCGCGCGCGCGCGCGCGTGTGTGTGTGTGTGTGTGTGTGTGTGTGTGTGTGTGCGTGTGAGCCTGAGTGTGGGCGGAGACAGGAGCCGGAGCCTGGCCTGCAGGAGGTTTATTGATTGAACGGGGCGGATAAAATCACTCTGGGGAAGTGGCCGTGGGTGGCGTGGCCACGGCGGCTCGTGTAGCTGGTCCTGTGGCTGCTCGTGGCCACGTCGGGTCCCGAGGCGCCGTCCTCAGCCCAGCACAGCCACCTGCAAGGCAGACACGGGCGGGTGCCCTCCGGTGACCAATCACGGGAGAGCCGCTGGGAAAACGGGCGAGGCCACCCTGTGGGGGCGGTGGGCTCGGGCACTGCAGCTGGGGCCCTGCTGCCCGCTGGGGAAGTGGGGTGTGTGTGGGGGGGCTGGGGGCTGCCCCCGGGCAGTGAGCCTGGGCGTCGCCCTGATGCTGAGCAGGTGGGGGTGGGCTGCAGGCCGGGGGAGGAGGGCGCCCGGCCCAGTACCAGCAGCTTGATCAGCTCCGCCTTGTGCGCGGGCTGCAGGCCGTCTATGCAGGACTTGAGCTCGGCCAGCGCCTCCCTGCAGTCCGCGTTGACGTCGTACTTGCTCAGGGGCCCCGAGTAGAGCTCCTCTGGGTCCCCCACCAGCAGCGTTTGCAGGAAGTCCATGAAGAACTCGTTGTCGTCCTCCCCTGCGGCCAGCCCTGCACGGTGCGGGGACAGAGCCGGCCCTCACCTCCGGGGCTCCCGCCTCACTGCCCCCGGTGTCCCCCACAATGACGCTGCCTCACCTGCCCCCGGTGTCCCCCACAATGACGCTGCCTCACCTGCCCCCGGTCTTCCCCCACAACATCCCCGACCCACCCGCCTGCGGACACCGCCCATCACCCTAACCTCAGCTTTCTTCACTCCAGGCTTCTGGGTCCGGGGGAGGAGGGGGATTGAGCCCCAAACACGGGAACCCCCCCGCTCCGTGCGAGCTTGGCTGGCCTGGGGCTGGGAGGGGAGGGTCAGGCTGGGCTGGGGTGGGTATGGAGTTGGCAGGGGCCGGGTGGTTGCCCACGTCTGTTCTGTGATGGAGGAGGGGTTGGGGTCCTGGGAAGGGGGGCGCCGTCCACGGTGAGGGCCCAGCGCCTGGGTTTCAGCTTCCTAGCGCCCCCCCCCCCCCCCCCCGGAACGTGCCGAGGCCCCGGCAGGGACTCACCGCAGGCGCAGAGCAGGGTGGCGGCCGCCAGCAGGAGGGTGCTGCTCCCCTTCATGGCGACGGCACAGGTGCCTCCGGAGCGGCCTGGCAGGCTTTATGTCTCCGGGCGGGGCACCGGCGGGGGCGGGCCGACCTGCCCATCAGGGCCCGGCCAGTGAGAGCCCCGCCGCGCGGACTGGGTGCTGTGCCAGGGCTGGCTGGCAAACGGTTTGGGGCGAGGAGATGGGCGAAGGGGCGAGGAGCCTGGTCAGTGAGGCGGGCCGGGGGCCGGGGTGCTGGGCCTCTGGCTGTGGGGGGCTTGGGTGGGATCCGGGTCTTTCTTTGGGGTGGGAGTCCCCTCCACTCGCCGAGCCTGGGCCTCAGGCCGGCGGTCTCCCTGCGGCAGGCGTGGCAGCAGGGGCGGCTCTGGGAGTGGGGCCCCAGCGGGCCTGAGCGGGCACCAGTGTCCAGGGGGTGGGAGGGGGCCTGAGGGGACCTGGTGAGGAGCAGGCCACCCTGAGGCCTTCCCGGCAGGAAGGAGGGGCCCCAGGGGAGACACACCTTCCTCTGTGGCCCCGCCGGCCTGGGGAGGCCTAGGATATGGGGGAGGCCGGCACAGCCCCCAGCCCTCAACCCCCAGCCCCCAGCCCCCAGCCCTCAGCCCCCAGCCAGATGCGCGGGAGCGGCCAGGCCTGGTCTCAGGAGCCCTGCTGCCCCCTGGTGGCCGGTGGTGTCAGCGGGCCGGCGCGCCCGGGGTGAACGCGGTGGGAGTCCGAGGGCCCCAGCTTTGCATCCTGCCCCTGGGTTTGAGCGGGTGGCTAAGAAAAGGAAGCGAGAGGACCTGCCGGGCTCCCCGTTTCTTCCCGAGAGACGGCAACGGGGAGCCTGGTTTTGGGCAGGGAACGTGGCACCACGGCCTTAGCTCTCCGCACCCAGACCCAAGCGGGGCCTGTGGCGTCCCCGTCCCCCGCCCCCACCCGCACGGCCTGTCGCTGTGGGGTTGCCTTTCGGAAAATCACCTGCCGAGTGACCTGCCCATCACTCCCCCCCCCGCCACCCCCACCATGTTCACCCTCGGCCCAGAGCTGAGCGCCGGGCTGGGCCCACTTGGGTGTGTGTTTGAAGTTGCCCACAGAGAGGTCTTTTCCGGGCCCTTCCCCTGCTCCGGGACCTCACCCGCCCCGCGCCGCCCGCCCGCTCTGGGGACGGGTGGACTTGCCAAAGGCAACCTGCTAGGACCGTGGTCGGCAAACTGCGGCTCGCGAGCCACAGGCGGCTCTTTGGCCCCTTGAGTGTGGCTCTTCCACAAAACACCACGGCCTGGGCGAGTCTGTTTTGAAGAAGTGGCGTTCGAAGAAGTTTAAGTTTAAAAAATGTGGCTCTCACCTAACCAGCGGTTAAGGACAACAGGGGGGCGGGGGCATGCGTGGGGAGGGGTGTGGGATGGGAATGGGGGGATGAGGACAAATATGTGACACCTTAATCAATAAAGAAATTAAAAAATGTGGCTCTCCAAAGAAATTTCAATCGCTGTACTGTTGATATTTGGCTCCGTTGACTAATGAGTTTGCCGACCACGGGCTAGGATTTTCACCCGCCTGCGTTTGGGGAGCAGAAACGTGGCAGCTCCCACCGCTGGGTTCGAAGCAGGAGGTGCGGCCGGAGGGCAAAGAGCCAAAGTCTAAGGTTATAAAGAGGCGCCGAGCCTCCGCGGGCCCAGGGGGAGCCCCACGCAGAGCGGCCAGGAGCGCGGAGTGGCAGCCGGGCGGTGAGTGGCGTCCCGGGGGGTGAGTGGCCCTGCAGCGGGAAGTGGGGGGCCTTGGCCAGCTTTCTAGAAGCCGAGCCTGCGACAAGGACTTTGTGCCTGGGTGAGCGGGAGCGCTCTCGAGAGAAGCAGGCCGGGCGGTGACATGAGCCGGGCCAGGTGTGGTCCCAGCGCCCCGCGCTCCAGGCAGGTCCCTCCCCTCGAGGTGGGGGCTGCTCCGAAGCCAGGAGGCGGGGTTTCGTGGGCCAAGGTGCAGGGCTTGGGGAAGGGTATGACACTCCCCATAGGGGGCAGCTGTGAGTCCTTAGCACCAGCAGTCACAGCGGCGGGAATGGGTGTCCACCCCAGAAGAGGACCGGGAAGCCGGGGTGGGGGGCGGGATTCCCGCCCTAGAGCCCTGCCCCGCTGGCAGCCACTCCTTGCAGCTGGTGGGGGTGGGGGTGGGGGTGGGGGTGGGGGTGGGGGTGGGGTGGGGAGGGCCTCAGCCATTCCATTCCAGTCCCACACTCCACACACAGGCAGGTTTGAGGGAGCAGAGCCCCAGAGAGGGGCTGGGACTTGCCCAGCATTCGGATCATCCGGGCCTCTCGCACCCCGAGGGGAGGCCTCGTTTCCCGCAGGGCCCTGCGTCTGCAGGTGAACCCCTCTTTACACCGCACCCCGTCCTGAAGCTCCGGGGAGGCTGGCTTTGGCGCACTCACAGCTAGTTTCTAACCAGCATCTCCTGAACCCCAACCCCCTCAGGGGGTCCCTCTGTCACACGGTGTGACTTGGTGCCTCTCAACTCCTGCCTCTCTCTGCTTGACCTGCATGCACACGTGTGCACACATGGGCATTCTCACGCAGGCGTGGGCACCCTCAGCGGCCTCCCTGTCCTCCAGGCCTCCGCGGCCTCTGGCTAGGTCACGGCTCCTCTGCCAGGCTTTCTCGGGGTGCGGAGTCAGCCTCAGACCACTGGCTCACAACACTCAGCGCCCGCCCTCCCTCTGCGCCCTCCCGGGCGTCCCGGGGCCCGGAGCCCCCCCGCCCCTCCCCCCGTGGTCACTCCCCCGGAGGATGACAACCTGACAAAGACTGGCGCCTGGCTGGCAGGATCCAGGCCTGAGGCAGGCGGTGGCGGCACTGGCTAAGGGTTACTGAGCATCGGCGCTGTGCCCGGCCCTGCCAGGTGGCAGACGTGACCCCAGTCAGTCCTCACAGCCGCCGCCCCCACCCAGCGCGGCACCAGCGCCCCCCGGGGACAGTGAGGAGACTGCGATGCTGAGATGTCATCGCCCGGGAGCAGGCTCCATGGAGCAGAGCCAGGGTCTGGCCCGGCCTGCCCAGCCCAGCGCTCATGACCGAGTCCACTCCGTGGGCCTGGCTGGTTCCCTCGGCGGCTCCCGGTGGTGCCCGGTGGGCTGGGCCTGTGGGTCCTGAGCTGGCTGAAGGGACCGGCAGGGTCAAGGCTAAAGGTTCCCCCACGGAGCCCCGGGGTCCACCGCAGGCATAAGCCTTCTCGGGACTCGGAGTTCGCGGCTCCTCCACAGCCGCAGACTTTCCCCTCTGCTTATCTAGGTCCTGCCCTCATCACGCCCCCCCCCCCCCGCCCCCGGGTGCACCAGCTCCCGGGAGCAGCTCGCTCTCCCTGAGGGAATCACGCCGACTTGGAAGTGACCCTAGAGGTCACAGTCCAGTCCCTGCCCGCTCCGTGACAGGCACAGGGAAAACGAAAAGGGCCCCAACTCCTGCCCCCGATGAAAACCCACCACCAGACGTCTGTAAGTTCCGGCCCAAAGGGATCCCCACAGATCGCCGAGCCGAGAATCACTGGACGGTGAGGGAAAGGGCCCGTGGCTACGGAAGTCTGGAAAATCCCCTCATGGACACAGTGCTCCGCCGGGGACTCTCAGGGCCTTTAATATGCTAACGAGGGGGAAGAGGCTATCCAGGGTTTCCCAAACTTATTTGACCATGGAACCCTTTGGCAGCTGATCTGTCAGGGCCAGTGTTCCGTGGAACATACTTCGAGAAAGGGCTTCTTGGCTCTAATTCCCTGGTGGATATTTGAACCATTCCTGCTGCCGCAACGCCGGGACGCGAATGGCAGGTGGAGGCACGCCCCAGTGCCCGGCACACTCTGTGCCACCGAGACCCCTCTGCCCAGCAGCCTTCCTCCTCTCGTACGTCCCAGGCGCATCCAGGCCGGGCTGGCTCTGACCCCTGCAGGGCCCTGACGTCTGGGTGTGGCCGTGGTAACGGATGCAGGTCTCCGCCACCAGCTCCCTCCCTGGGTCCCAGCCGTGTCCGAGGGCCGGAGAGCCGGGGATTGAGAGGGGACACATTGCCGAGCACCGCGGTCAGGCACCGGGCCCAGCGGAGAGCCGGTGCTCGCCGGCCCTCAGGCCCCGGCTTTGGCTCTCGGCCGCGGTCCCTTCCTTCCCAGCCTGTCCAGGGTTTGGTCCTCCAGGCGGCCATCCTTCCCGCCCACCGTCACCTCCGCGGCAGGAGCACGGCCAAGCGTGGCTGTTCGCACAGGACCGCCGCCCACGGTGGGGACTGAAACCTCGGGGAATGTGCCCCTCCTTTCTCGTTATCAGCAAGATAAGGCAGCCACTCCCTTTAGTGTCTCCTCCTTAGTCCCGCCCCATGAGAATCAGCTCCTGCCCGGAGCCCCACGGCCAGCCCCTCTCCTCCCCCGGCCCTCACCCACTCCACTCTCCGGGGAGAGTTCAGCTTCTTACCCAGCCACCGGGCAGCCCCACGTTCTGATGCGCACCCGTCATCAACATACAACACAGCCCTGGCCATGTGGCTCAGTGGATAGAGCATCGGCCTACGGACCGAAGGGTCCCGGGTTCGATTCCAATCAAGGGCTAGTACCTCGGTTGCAGGCTCCTCCCCGGCCAGGGCCCTGGTCAGGGCTCACGCAGGAGGCAACCAATGGATATGTTTCTCTCACATCGATGTTTCTCTCTGTCTTTCCCTCTCTCTCCCACTCTCCCTAAAAATCGATGGGAAAATATCCTCGGGTGAGGATTAACAAAAAATAAAAAACACCAAAAAACCCCAAAACAAACAAACAAAAATACAACGTAATGACCAGGCCCCCCAGCAAGTGTGGCTTCGAGCCTCCCGCGGAGTCCCCCACCCTTTCTCGTGCCGCTGAAATGCCCAGAACATCCATGTTCACTCATCGAGGCAACCGTACGCCAGGGATTTAAGCCCACAAGCTCTGGAGCTGGTCTGCCAGGCTTTAAGTCCCAGCCTAGTCATTTACTCGCTGTGTGACCTCAGGCAAGTGGCTTAACCTCTCTGAGCATCATCTGCAAAAGGGGAGCAGGGACCAGGATAACACCCGATAATGAATGTAAAATGCTGATCACACTGCCAGCAGCAGAGAAGGCACATTTTTAAACGTTGGCTTGTTGTCTGGGTTAAATATTGACCTCCCAGCTCAGTGTCGGCTCACAGCAGGTCCTCGGCAGGAGCTTCCGTCCCTGCTCTTCCCCAATCCAGGAGGCACAGGGATTCGACCCCCACCGCCCTCCTTTGCCTGATCGGGCCCAGCAGGCAGGGACGATTTACAGAGTTCCCCACGCCTGCCACGGCTTTTGCCAAACGGCACTGGGGCAGACGGGTGAGGCCTGTCTTTGGGTGGAGGGGGGTCTGTCTGCCCCAGAAGTAGCTGTGTCCCTGCAAACCCCGCCCCCGGGGGCCAGGTTATTCCAGGCCAAATCAAGTCCAGGGGCTGCTGGGCGGGGCAGCCACCGTTCTGGAGGGCAGAGGTGACAGGCACGGACGGGCCCTGACTCGGCCTGTCTCCCTGGCCGGCAGCCGGATCCTGGCCGGAGTCATGGCAGCAGAAGCCCCGCGAGCGGCCGCAGCTGTTCCCAGATCTGGAGCTGGCGGTTTGGAGCCGTGGCCGGCCCTCGGCCCAGCCCAGCCTGGCCCGACAAGCCCACCCCCGAAGGCGACCCAGCCCGGCCTCCTGCCTCCAGACTGGCACCAGGAGAGGCCCCGGGAGAGGAGCATCCTTCTCAAGGCGCTGGGCGTGAGTGTCCGTTTCCTGGGCCCTGGGGGTGGGGCGGAGGAGAGGGGGTACACGGGGAGGGTGCTGGGGAGCCCCGAGGGTGGAGGAAGGTCCTTCCCGGCGTAACAGACATCCTACAATTGGAGATGCCGAGAGGTGGCGAGAGGTTGTCACACCCACCGGCCCTGGCTCGGGGCTCTCAGGAAGCCCCAGCAGGAGGTTTCCTCTCTTCCCTTCTCTCCCCCATCCCCCCACCGAGCCCAGGCGGGAGGGCACCGGCGTGGCCGCAGGTGGGAGGACAGTTACTCGATCCCCACCTGTGCCGAGCCGGCACGGCCGTGGCATACTCAGCCCCACGCTGGGCGCCATATGTGCCGCGCAAGCTCAGCCAGGTTCGGTGAGCCTGAGAGGGGGGCGGTGAAGGATGGAGAAAAGACAGACGAGAGAAGAAAGCTGGGTCTGGGTGGGACACTGTCCCCTCTGATGGAGAGCGAGCGACAGCGCCACGGCCTGCCAGCCGTCTTTATTTTTATAGCCGGATCCCCCGAGGCCAAGGGAGGGCGTGGGAAAGATGTTTACAACGTTCTCTCGGGTTTCGAATCTACTCAATTACATGCACCTGATCTCTATCAAGCCCACGAGGGCTATAGGTTCGGACCATCAGGTCAAGCTGACAGCTACAGCTGTTGGCTATCATTGTGCTGGGAGGCTCTGCCCTCCAGGCTGGGACTTGCACGTGGCCATGAGGACTGTGCCCTCTCATTAGTCCGAGGCTTGAACCTGTCCAACCGCTGTAGCCGCTCTCCACACCCACCCGCCTCCCCAAGGAGTGGGCCTTCCTCGCAGACCCAGGAGCCCTCAGACGGAGGGGAGCCGGCTGGCCCCGGCACCGATGGCCTCTCCAGGGCCGGGCCCCTAACGGTGGCTCCCGTCCCGGCCCAGGCCTCCCACGCTGCCATCGGGGTGCTGCACGCGGTCCTCGGGGGTTACCTGGCCTTTGCAGTCAAGAACCTCCACCTGGTGGCGCTGAAGTCTTGGTACCCGTTCTGGGGGGCTGCCTCCGTGAGTAGGAGCCAAGCATGGCGGCTCTGGCATTTGGGACGGGATGCGGGTGGGGCTGAGAGCTCAGAAAGGAAGCATCCGCCGGGCCTCCGGGGTCCCTCTCTCTGCTCTGAACTCGTCACTCCTGAAGTAGCCCTTCCCGGGAGGCTCTCTGCCCTCTGCCCTCCGTTAAGTCGCGCCTCCAGCGGAGAAGGGGGTGAGCGTGCCCCGGCGCCCCGCCACCTCCCGCAGGCTCCCAGGCGGCGTCCCTGGAGCCCAAGTCCCTGTCGGGCGGGCCTGCAGGAGCCCGAGGGTGTAAGCTGGCTCCTGCCCCCCCAAGGGCCTGGGGGAGGACGGAGCGAGAGGAGAGCAGCGCGTCTCGGCTTCAGGGCGTCCCCGTCCCGGGTGGAGTCCTGCGCGGTGTCCCAGCCCCCCACTGCCGCTCCGCCCCGAGCTTCAGAGATGGGACCGTCTCTGCGCAGTGCCCGTTCAGCCCTGGGCCCCGGTGGGCACGCAGTAGGTGCTCAGCGAACGTGTGAAGTATAATTGCAGAAATACACCCGAGACCGTGAGGGGAGAGCGCACTCCACCCACCGCACGACCCAGGAAGGGGGGAGGGTCCGCGGGGAGGGGATGGTGCAGCTGCCCCCCAGGGAAGGTTTGGGGAGCGGAGAGGCGGGAGGCGTGTGGAGGTCTGTGCGGAGGGCGGAGCCGCTGGCTGGCCGGGCCTGGGCCGGGCCGTGTGGCCGGCAGGGTGAGCCTTAGTTGGAGAAATGGTGCTCTCTATACCGCTGGCCGCCACCAGTGGGTTTCCTAGAGAATAGTGAGGAGGGAAGGAATTTGTGGGTTTCAAGGAACCCCAGCTTCTCTTATGACTGTTTCAAATCTGGCCTGCAGTTCCTCATTTCAGGGATCTTGGCGATGGCAGTGGCGGTGGTTTCGAAAGCCTCTCTGGTGAGTGGGGCACTGAGCCGGTCCCTCCATCCCCTGCCTGGGGCACCTGGGCAGGGCCCTGTGAGTGAGGGGCCCCCGGGCGCCTCCCGCTCCGCCTCCCCGCACTGAGGTGCCTGAGTCTTTCTAGCCCGGACGGGGCGGGGGCAGGGTGGGGGGGGGGGGAGAACAGGCACAGAGCAGACACCAGCACAGGACTGGCCGAGGGACGCGGAGGACGGCAGGACCGGCCCTCCCACGCCTACTCCATGGCCGCAGTCCACCCCGAGCCCCCAAAGCCCGGCTGGTCCCCTGTGAGCCCTCAGCCCGGCCTGGCTGTGGCTGCCCCATCCCCACGGGGGGGGGGGGGGGTGCGGGGAGCAGAGGGGGGGGTGCAGTTTACCTGACGGGGCAGAGGCAGGAGGGGCCCTCCAAGCCCCGCCCCTTCCTCCTGGGCTGGGAACCTCAGGACCAAACGCCTCCCCTTCCTATACCTGAGCCAGGGCGCCCCGAGCCCGGAGCCCTCCATTCCGCACAGGAGGTTGGGGTCCCCGTGTTCATACGCTTCCTCGTGACAGGCGTTTGCTCTCACTTAGAGGCTCTGGGAACGATGCTCAGCCCGAGACGGTGATGAGCGGCGGGTCTCAGGGACCATGTGGGCCGGGGGGGGGGGGGGGGGGGCGGGGGAGGGCCCCTCCAGCCCTTCCCTGTGGGGAGGAGGCTGGGTGAGGCCGCTGGCTGTTGAGTCCCTGATCAGTGAGCAGAGCTGAGGCCAGGCTGGAGGGGCGGGGGGCCGGGCTGTGGAGGGAGACCCAGCGGAACCTCCTTTATCCCTAAGCCTTTGGGCCTGCAGGCAGCCCCGCCCAGGCCCGGCCCCGAGAGGCTGGGAGCCAGAGCCTGCGGGGCGGCTGGCTGAGGAACCGCGGTGGCTGGGAGTCTGCAGCCCAGAGACGGCGCGTCTTTCCTGCGGCCACAGCGCCCGGCCCAGGCCCGGCCCCTCGCCACGCTGTCCCTGTGCTTCCGCCGTAGAAGCCGCTGTGCCTGGTCGCCAACCTCCTCAGCCTCCTCTGCGTGCTGGCCGGCCTCTTCGTCATGGCCAAGGACCTCTTCCTGGAGAGTCCGTTTGAGACCCCGATCTGGAGACCGTACCCCAACAGCACAGTGAGTGCCGGGGTCCCTCAGGAGCAGGCCGGGTCCTCAGACTCCCAGGAAGGCGCTGCCTGGGGCGCCGCTGGGAGCCCGGGCGCAGGTGCGGGACCTCGGCCACCCCCCCATTCAGATGGGGGCCCTGTGAGCTACACGCTCCTCTCTCAGCCCGAGCTCCCCATCTAAGTGGGGTGCAATGAGGTCATGCCCAAGGCCCCCCGCAGTCCTCCGGGAGGGGCCCGGGAGGTTCTCCCGCTCACACGCGTTAGGCAAATCCCACCCGGGACCCCTGGGAGCCAGGCACTGGGCGCAGAGCACTGACCCGCAGCCGGCCCGCCGCACAGCACCCCCTCCCCAGGGCACCCTGCTGGCGCCGGCCTGCCCCCTGCTGGCTGGGTGACCCCTGCCCTGCACGTGCTGGAGCAGGCACCCAGTGAGGCCTGTCCCCCCGCCCCCCTCAGGTGCACATCCAGCGGCTGGAGCTGGCCCTGCTCAGCCTCACCTGCCTGGAGCTCTTCCTGCCCGGGCCCACGGCCGCCATCGCCTGCAGGGACGACCCCCTGTCTGCGGAGGTGAGGGCCTCATGGGATGGGGACCCGAGGGGACCGAGGGCTCAGGAGGGGGCGTCAGGCCGGGGGAGGGGGGGGGCGTGAGAGCATTCGCTCAGCGGGGCCGCAGAGGCACCCACAGTCTGGAGGGAGAAGGAGGCACCGGGCGGAGGATGCCACCTGGAGGTGGAAGTGCGGGGCCACCCAGAGGGAAAGCCAGGGGCTCCGGAGCAGCAGGCCGCGGTGCTCCCGCTCAGGCGGCCGGGAGGCCACATGGGGAGGCCTGGGGGCAGGACGGCCAGGATGCCAGAGGGACCTGCAGCTGGAACAGCGTGGAACGGCGTGCGCGAGGGCCTGGCCACAGCGGGGGAGGGTGGGGAGAGCCGGAGCGGGTGGGGGGCTTGGCCGGGGGGCGGGCACACTGGCTGGAGCACTTTACAGAAACGTAACTTCAGCCGAATTCCTCAGCCACCCTTTGAGGCGGGCCCTTGCTCCCCCATCCTACAGATGAGTAAGCTGAGGCTTAGAGAGGCCTTGGGGTGGCCGCCGGCCGCCCCGCTGGGGAAGCAGACAGACAGGGCGTGACTTGCGTGGAGTGGCCTGCACGCGGGTAGCCGGCCAGGACGAGGGCCCCGTCGGCTGACCCCCGGGGGCCTCTCCCCGCTCCCTTCTCAAGAACCGGGGAAGAGAGAGCCATGCGCCACCTCCAGGGAAGTCCCTCTGTCTCGCCGGCCTCCGCTTCCCCTTCTTCCCGGGGAGCCGCCAACAGCGGGAAGGGGCTCCGTCAGGGCCACTCGCCCGCGTGCGCGTGGTGACAGCGGCTTCCTGTGCAGAGCGATGACTGGCCCCTGGTGCCGGCCGCGGCGTTGGCGCTCCGGGAGCCGCCCCCATCCTATGAGGACGTGACTGGCGGAGGCCCCCGGGAGGGGCCGCAGCGGCAGTGAAGAGGCCTGGCCCCCCAGCAGCGGCAGATTCACCGGGTGCCTCCCCAGGGCGCCCCCGCCAGGGGCCAGCGGTGCTGTTTGGAGAACTGGGTGGCCTGTCCTGGTGGCCAAGGTGGTCGGTGGCCCCGTCCCCTCGGGCACAGAAGGGCCTCCAGGCCCCCAACCCCTCCAACACCCCAGCCTCTGGTTGGTCAGGGCACAGCCAGGCCCTCCCCAGCCGCCCTGCCTGCTCAGGAGCAGCCCCCGGGCCCACGCCGCACCGCCCACCCGCCCTGACGCCTTCCCCATCGCCGGGTGCGCGGGGCTGGCCCGCGTGGGCTGCGGAGGAGCCAGAGAGGGTGCCTGGCTTTGCTGGACTCAACCTGTGCGAGTCTGGCTCTGCGTCCCTGGGTGCCGGGCAGCACAGAAACCACGACCGATTCTCCCCTCCACCGTCCACGCGGCCCTCTGCCTCCCTGGGCCTCCGTGCGGGGCAGGCGGGTGACGTGAGCGCAGACCCCCGCCCCAGCTCTGAGGCCAGGAGTCGGGCAGGGATGCTGTGGCATCCTGGCCACTGGGTCGCTGGGAGACGGCAGCCCCCCCCCTCACCCCCCCACCGCACAGCTGCGGGTGCTGAGGAGCAGGCGGGGGAGGGACACCTTCCTCCTGCCCCCCCCACCTCCCAGGGCAGCCTTCGCCATGCCTGTTTGTGGGCCGATAACATGCCCTCGGCGTGTCCTGGCGTCGAGTTTTTCTCCTGTGATATCATGTGATGGGCACTTCATATCCCACGAGAGGCTGACCACGGACAGTGTGAACGGGAGGCTGAGCACGGGACAGTGTGAACGGGAGGCTGAGCACGGGGCAGTGTGAACGGGACGGAAATAAAGCGGAGTGGACGCCCCACCTCCGTGCCTCGCTGGTCCTCTCTGCCTCCCGCCTCGCGGTGCTGCAGCCGCCGGCTTCTCCTGCCCCTGAGCCACCCCGGCCCCCCTGCTGGGCCCTCGGCAAGGGCAGAGCCCCCACGTTTGCGAGGAGGAAACGGAGGCTCAGGATGTCCGCTGACTTGGTTGGATGTGGGCGTCGGCGTCAGTGCAGGGGCTCCCAGCCCGGAGGAGACCCCCTTCCTGCCGCAGAGTCAGCAGGGCCGCGGGGCCGAGGGTGGGAGGGGCCGGCGGTCTGAGCAGGAGGCCCAGCGGAGTGCGTGTGAGACCCCTGGCGACCTCACCCGGGGTGGCCCGGGGGGGGGGGTGCTCTACAGAGACTTGGGGGCCCTGCTCCCGCCCTAGGCCCTTGGGGGAGAGGTTAAGTCTGCAAATGGGGTGCAGAGCCGTTCTGAGCGGGAGGGGAAGGCCTCCTTCACCCCCGTGCTCACCAGGCAGGAGGGGAGGCCCGAGGGCGGGCGCAGGAGGGAAGGAGAAACGCCCGCCCAGCAGGTTCAGAGGGAGGAAGGAGGAAAGCGTCTCCCCACACGGTGGCGCTCGAGTCCAGAAATGCAGCCACCGCCACGGAGCCCGTCCCAGTCCCGCTCAGAGGCCCAGGCCTGGTGCCCAGCCAGACCGCCCCTGCCAGCCGGCTCTGCAGGCGGTTCCCTCCCCTCAGCCTCCGCTCCTTCCTCTCCGAGTCCAGAGGGTCCCTCCTACGTGTGGTCGGGGGGCCAGGGCCTGGCATCGCCCGGGAGCTGTTAGAGACTCGCCCAGGCCCACGCACAGCCTGCACTTGGGTGCCCGGGCGCCGTGTCCCTCCGCGGGCCGGGAGGTGACGGCCCAGGGCCTGCGAGTCCCGGTGGTGCTTCTGGAGTTCGGTCCACACGCTCTGCAGAGCCCGGGGAGGCCTGGCGCCCCCAAGCCCTGCTGCCCTGTCCCGCGGCCACACTGGGATGGACACAGCTGCCCCCCGGGGGCACGTCCTTCCCCGACAGCAAAGGGCAGCACGAGGGTCACGGGGAAGCCGGCCGCCCCCGGGGCTCTGGGACCGGAACCCCCGCCTCCCTGTGCAGTTCTCCCTGCGGGAGCCACCCCGAGGGTCAGGGTCAATCGCAGCCAAACGCGCATTTCCTGGGGTGAGTTCCTCAGCCATCACCTCCGCCTCCAGCTACAGCCAAGGCCGTCACCCGGGCCCACCCCGGCTCGGGGGTGGGGGAGCTGTAGGCCCCACAACTGGAGGGGAAGGGCGCCGAGGCACAGGGACAGGAGAGGTGTTGCAGCCGCATTTCGGAAATGCAGCCCCCACACCTGCCTCTGCTCTCCAAACCCGGGCCAGCCCGTCTGCCCGGCACTCCTCGGGGCGCTGGGCCGTGGGCGGAGGGCTGCCATCTGAGCGTGTGCAGTTTCACGGAGAGAACACAGACAGGCAGACGGGGCCTTTGCTGGGCCAGCCCCTCTGCACGGGGCGCTCCGATGGCCCAAACGCCCGCCTGGTGCCTCCCGTTCAGTCGGGCGGCTTCACCCTGACGTGGGCCGAGCGCCCCACACGGAGCCGGGAGGGTGGGCAGAGGCTCCCGTGGAGGCCGAGTCCTGGACTGGGGTTCTCTCTCAGCCCTGACAAGCTCCTTCGTCCCTAAAAAACGGGGGGTGGGGGCAGGACCCCCTTCCTCACGGGCTGCGTGATCGTGAAAGGACTCCCGCAGACGCCCTCGGTGCTGCCAGCCGCTCAGGCAGAAGCTCCGCATCTCAGCTTCCAGGGAACCGGGGAGACTTGCCTGTGGACTCATTCGCACACGCAGGTCCCTTTTGGTCGGCAAACCGCTGCTCGCGAGCCACATGCGGCTCTTTGGCCCCTTGAGTGTGGCTCTTCCACAAAACACCACGGCCTGGGCGAGTCTATGTTGAAGAAGTGGCATTAGAAGAAGTTTAAGTTTAAAAAATTTGGCTCTCCAAAGAAATTTCAATCGTTGTGCTGTTGATATTTGGCTCCGTTGACGAATGAGTTTGCCGACCGCTGCCCTAGGGGAACGGCCCGTCTGCTCCCCAGCCCCTTCCCCGGAGCAGCCTTGGGCGTGAGCTCGGCAGGAAGGCCCTGCTGGTTGGGGACGGGCGGCTGCTCTGGCCGGCAGCTGGGGAGCTGAGGGCCCTGAGGCCCCACGCGGAGAACCGAGAACCAACGCCTTGAATCAGAGGCAAACCTCATCTCAGCGCTCAGTCGGAGGTGGGGCCGGCCCTGCTGGAGGCGGAGGGAACAGGGGCCCTGCCCCAGGGCAGCAGAGGCTACCCCGGGCCCGCGGCCTCATCGCGGCTCCGGCTCACAGAGGCAGGTCTCCAGGGCTGCCATGGAGAGGAAGGATGGTGCCCACCCTGCCCCGGGAGGGGCCCCGGCTGTGAAGGGCCAGGTGCCAGGGGAAGGGCAGGGCAGGGCGGAGGGGCCGGAGAGGAAGGGAGAGGGCGTGACTCGCTGCACAGCTGCCACCCTAGGAACTGAAAGCTGTGTGTGTGGAGGTGGGCGGAGGGGCGGTGCCTGCTGACCTGTCTGTCAAGAGCTGCTTCCAGGCCCCAGGATGAAGCCCCAGCTGTCTCCACGGACCTGTGTCCAGGGCCCTAGCTCTGCCATCTAAACCCACGCCCCGGAGCCGAGCTGCTCACAGGCAGGGGCTGGCGGCAGAGTTCAAGGTGGAATGTCCTGAGTTCACGGTGGGCCCCTTGGCGTTTGTGGGCCTGCAGCTGGGGAGCCGGAGGGTCCTGAGGCCCCAGGAGAAGGCCCTCAGCAAGCCAGGCAGCCTCTGCGCTCTCCGCCCGCCTGCAGAACGGGACGTGATTCCCGCTCGGCTCAGCCGTCCTCCAGGGGCAGTTTGACATGTAACTGTTTCAAGACAACGTCAGAGCCATCGAGGCGGGGCCAGGACCGCCCAGTTCCCTGCTGTGCTCCCAGGGCCTCTCGGGCCATAAACAGCCGATAAACATTTGGTGATAAATGATCGAGAGCGAGCGGGGCCGCTGCCCGGCGTGGGCACCTGCAGGTGTGGGCCGCGGGCCAGCGTCCCTGGGGGCTGGTCCTGGTCAGCACTGCAGCGTCTAGACCCCCAGGCCACACCCACTGCGCCCGCACTGGGGCGGGGCCCAGGAATCTGTTTCAGTAGGCTCTCCGAATGGCTGATGCTTAACAAGGTTTGGGAAACATGGTTATTGCCCGGCCGGCGTGGCTCAGTGGTTGAGCGTCGACTTATGAACCAGGAGGTCGCGGTTCGATTCCCGGTCGGGGCACATGGCCGGGTTGTGGGCTCCATCCCCAGTGTGGGGCGTGTAGGAGGCAGCCGGTCCATGATTCTCTCTCATCATTGATGCTTCTCTCTCCCTCTCCCTCTCCCTTCCTCTCTGAAATCAATTAAAAAGAAAAAAAGAAGTAGTGGCTCTGCAGGCAGGAGCCTAGGTGTGGATCCTAACTCTACCACCTGTTTGCTGTGTGACCTTTACAAGTGTCCCGGCCTCTCTGTGCCTCCGTTTCTTTAGTGTGAAATGGGAGGAATAACAACAGCGCCCGCTGCACAGGGTCACCACCCGAGGAGTGGGAGTCTGTCCTGCAGGGCACGGAGGAAGCCTGGCATTGCTGCCCCATCGTTGTGGGTGGGTCCCTCCCTCCAGGCAGGGCTGAGACAAGGATCGAAGTGCAAATAGTCTTCACAGAATGACCCGGCAGCACCTACCAGTGAGCGTGAGGCAGGGACAGGGAGGGAGCTAAAAGGGGGCACTGGGGTGGCCGGGGAGCCTAGCAGGCAGGCAGGGCTCGCTGGGCTCTCAGTGGGAGACCCCCAGGACCCCTCCTCCGAGGGCGGGATGCTCGCGTGGACAGCAAAGGAGTGTGGGGGCCAGAGTCCCAGCAGCGACCGCCACGCCGGCCTTTCTGAGGTGGTCGGCGTCTCCCGGGCCCCGCACACGTGTGTAAGGACCTGGGACCAGCTCGGGCCGGAGCGGAGCGTCCTGGGCCGGAGTTCACCGATGCCTGGGTTGACAGTGGGGCTCCACAGGATACGAGGGACACCCAAGGGCCCCGTCTGTGCAACACCTCCCCTCACACCCCGGCAGCCGCCTGGGTTGCCCTCGAAGGCGGCAGGGCTGGGTTTGAGCAGGGCTGGGGCGGGGGCCGCGGAGGAGCCCCGGAGCAGGGAGCCAGGGGGCCTGACGCGGGCAGAGGCAGGGGCGGTGTCCCGTCGGGTCACACGTGCTGGGCGTGGCTGGCCTTTGGGTCTCCGGCAGGTGCAGGACTTTAAGGAACCGAGAGCTGGGGCTGGAGGAGCTGGGCGAGGACCTCCAGGCTGCTTCTGCGGGGGGCACGGGCGCGCCCGGCCGGGCGGGGGCTGAGGCAAAGCCTCCCTGCAGGGCCCGCCTCGCCCAGGGTCGGGAGGGCACGGAGTCCGCAGAGGAACCGCCGAGAGCCAGGGAGCCAGGGACTAGCGAGCAGCACGGGGCGCAGCCGCTCCGATGACAGGGAGGGCGCTGGAGAGACCGGGCCGCCTTACCCTTGGGAGGCGACTTCATGGGGTGCACTGTTTGCCGTGTGGCCAGGGGGAGGGCGGGGTGTTAGGGATTCCCAGTCCACTTCCTCCTCCCCCAGGACCCTTCGCCTGAGCCTCCTCATCTCCTCCTTGACCAGCGATCCGGCCGGCTCCCTCGGACCCTGCAGATGACCCGGCAGGTGGGAGCTGTGCTGGGCGCTGAGGCCCAGGACGCCTGCCCGGCCCTTCGCCTCTGCCCCCCCTCCCCCCAATCCTTGGATAACTTCCCAGGCCCCCTCCCAACCCCTCCGATGGAGAAACAATGGTTTCTAAAAGAAGCCGCGGCTGGGGGCCAGGAGCCCTGGGGTCCCAGAGGCCATTCCCAGGCGGTCCTAAGAACAGGCGGGACAAGAGCTGGGACACAGCTGGGCAACTTCCGAGATGTTCCTCCTCAGAGACTCCCGCTGCCAACGGCTCCAAACCCTCCCGGGGCCTCACGCAACGGGGAGGAGGCAGGTCTTACCCTGGGCAAGGCCACCGGCTGAGAGGAAGCTCAGCGGCCATCCACCCTGTTGCTGGAACGGGCCGAAGGGGCGCCTGAGAGGGGGTGCAGCCTGGCTGAGGACCCAGGGGAGCCAGGGCAAAGGGGTGCATCTTACCAGTACCCCAACCTCACCCAGAGATGTTGCCAATGTTGAAAAGGGAGAGCCATACGTTTTATTTTATTTTTTATTTTTAAAATATATTTTTATTGATTTCAGAGAGGAAGGGAGAGGGAGATAGAAACATCAATGATGAAAGAGAATCATTGATTGGCTGCCTCCTGTACACCCCACACTGGGGATCAGATTGCAACCCGGGCATGTGCCCTTGACTGGAATTGAACCCTGGACCCTTGAGTCCGCTCGTCGACGCTCTATCCACTGAGCCACACCAGCTAGGGCTATTTTATTTTTTAAAAATATATATGTATTGATTTCAGAGAGGAAGGGAGAGGGAGAGAAACATCCATGATGAGAATCATGGGCAGGCTGCCTCCTGCACGTCCCCTACTGGGGATGCCGTCCAACTGGGCACATGCCCTTGACCAGAATCAACCCAGGACCCTTCAGTCTGCAGGCCGATGCTCTATCCACTGAGCCAGACCAGCCAGGGTGAGAGCCATACACCGTACACTTCAGCTCAGGGCGGGAGAAGAGGAGGCCAGGTGTGCACATTTAACCCGTAACTCAAGACGAAGAGATCTCAGCCGGTGTGACTCAGTGGACAGAGCGTTGGCCTGCAAACTGAAAGGTCCCAGGTTCCATTCCAGGTCAGGGCACATGCCCAGGTTGTGGGCTCCATCCCAGTGGAGAGTGTGCAGGAGGCAGCCGATCCATGATTCTCTTCCATCATGGATGTTTCTCTCTCTCTCTCCCTCTCCCTTCTCTCTGAAATCAATAAAAATATATTTTAAAAAAATTTAAAAAGACTCAGATCTCCCGCCTCCAGGACCTGCCGTGTCACCGTCACTCGGGCGGGAGGAGTGCTCCCACGGGGTCCGAAGACGCACTAAACCAGGGCCAGACCCCCCACACGACACACGAAAACCTGAGGCCCAGGGAGGGTGGGACCCCCACCCAACCGCCCAGGAGGGGTCAGCGGCCACGTTTTCACCCAGCCTGGCCTGCGGTTCCCTGGATCCTTCCCCGGTTCTCCTCCCTCCAGGAAAGGGGCCTCCCGGCCCGCCCTGCTGCGCACTCCCTGCCCTTCGGAGACCGCAGGCGACCTCGAGCTGCTCCATCACAGCGAGAGGCGCCACCACGCTCTGCGCATGCGCCCAGCCCCCCCCCCCGCCGCCCAAAACCAACATGGCCGCCCTGGCTACGGACGCTTCTGCCCAGCACGAACGTGGCGGCTCCTGACGTCATAGGACGGCGCCGGCCGCCCGGAGACGGCACGTGCGCTCGGGGGTGGGAGGTTTCCGGGCCGGGCCATGGACACCCCGCGGAGGCGCAGCCGGCGGCTGGGCGGCCTGAAGGCCGAGCCTCCCGGGAGCCCCGCCGCGGTTCTGCGGGCGAGACGAGCGCTTGCGGAGTTCGAGTCGGACCGGGAGGAACCGAGGGAGCCCGCGTCTCCTCGGCGTGTGCGGCCGCCCGGCCTGGAGTCCCCCCGACGTCAGCCGGAGACACGCCCGGGATCGCCCAGTCTGGGGTCCCCCCGGAGGGAGCCGGGCCCGGGGTCCCCCCAGGGTCAGCAAGATCCAGGCCCGGGGTCCCCCCGGAGGGAGCCGGCGTCGAGTCCTGAGCGCCCCCGACGTGAGCCCCAGCCAGGAGGGGCGTCCCCGCAGGCCTTCCGGAGCCGAGGAGAACCGGGCGCGGAGCTGGCCCCGAGTGCGGAGGAGCTGGCCCGGCGGTCCCCCCGACACCAGCCGCCGGGCCCTGGGTCACCAGAACCTCACCCCGGACAGCCAGCGCCGGGCCCGGAGCCCTCGCCGCCGCCGCAGGAGCGGACCCCCCCGCCACCCGGCTCGGCCCGGGGCCCGCAGCTGCCGAGCCAGCCCCCTCCGGCCCGGGAGCCGGTGAGAGACGGCCTTTGGCCAAAGAAGCGAAAGGGGTCTCCACCCCGGGCCCCGGCGCCCAAGAAGCTGGAGGAGGAGGTGGCGGTTCCGTTAATCCCGAAGGGAAAGCCCAAGTCGGGGCGGGTGTGGAAGGACCGCGCCAAGAAGAGGTAAAGTGGGGAGGGGGCGGCGGGGCCCGGCGGGGCCTGGGGGGCGGGGCCCTCCGGTTGGAAAGAGCTCACACCGACGGTGGTTATCCTCAGGGGGTGGGTGCCCTGGGACCCCAAGAGGGTGACAGCTCGGTTTCCATGCTGCTTTCCGGGGTCCCCGGGGACCTCAGGTGTGAGTTCATGCGCCCGCCTTCGTTTACCTGCCCGCCCCAGTGAGGGAGCGGAAGCATGAGGTCTGTGTTCACCCCGATGTCTGTTACATTACCTGTCTCTGGGACAGTGTTACCGACACAGGACATAGGACGGGCTAAGCACTGGGGGGGGGGGAGGGGGGGAGGTGAGCCTTTCAAACAGGGACCAGCACGCCCGGCGTTTGCTCTGCACGTGCGCCCCGGAGGCAGCCGGTTTAGCCTCATCTTGCACGCCCGGATTCTCCTCCTGTTGCATGTGAGGAAACGGGGCTCTGCAGAGAAACCAGGGGTGCGCAGACCGCAGGCGGTCGGGGTGAAGGCAGAGAAACCGGTCAGGAGGCTGTTGCTCTGGCGTTAAAACCCCGTCAGAGGCCGCAGGCAGGTCTGGGGATGAGGGCCGAAGGTCCCGGAGGTGATGTTGGGGCCTTGGAGGAAGCGGCTCCAGTGGCTGGCAGTGAGCCGGAGACCAGGCGGCACGAGCTCCAGGTGTCGGCAGAGGGGGCGTGGGGGGCAGCAGAGGGGGCGTGGGGGGCAGCAGCGTGGGGGGCAGCAGTCGCTGTGGGAGCCTGGTGCAGCCCGCCGTCCCTGCTGGCGCCGAAGGCCGCCTTCTGCACCGGGCTCGGGGATGGCCCGGCCCTCCTCCGAAGGGGGGTGTGTACTGAGCACCTACTGTGCGCAGACCCCTGTGCGGAGGATTCTGCGGCCCTGTCTCAGTGACCCTCCCGCCTGCGGGGGGGAACAGGTCTGTCTCCATTTACCGCGTGAAGGCGCCCCCCGCGGCCCAGCTGCCTTGCGCACCGCACCCGGGCTGACTGAGGCCTGGAGCCGCCCGCCCTCTTCCATCTCCAGGCGGAGCGAGGCTGGGACTGCGCTGCCCGGGCCTTGGCCACCGCCACGGGCGGCCGTTCACGTTTAAATGGATTAAAGCTAAAGTTGAAAATTCACTTCCTCAGTCACACCAAGCACCTGTCAGGTGCTCGGCAGCCGGTGTGAGTGCCGGCGTCCGGGTTGAACAGCGGGTTGAACAGCGTGAACGTAGAGCGTGGCCGCCGTGACCGAACTCTGCTGGGCGCGCTGCTCTGGCTGCGCCCAGGTCCCCACTGCCGGCCGCTCCGGGTGGGACGAAGGGCACCCTGCGCCCCGGCGCTGCCCAGGAGGCCAGGCCGTCGGCAGCGGGCCCTGGTGGGGGCGAAGGAGCAGTGGGGGGCATGCTGGGGTCAGAGGCAGGCCCAGTGGGGAGCAGCGCCAGCTGGAGGTGGGCCGGTGTGGGTGAGGGTACAGACTGTGCCGCACCCCGGGGAGCACGGCGGGGAGAAGATGGCCCAGAAGGGCTGTACTGACCTTCCCGGGGACGGCGCCGGGGCGGGGCCCCTACCTGCGTGTCCTGGCACCTTGCGTGAGCCTTCGCCCAGAGGTGATCCCTCTCCTCCTGTGTCCACCTCGAGCCCCGCGCTCACGTTTCTCCCGGAGAGAGGGGTTCCGGATCGGACAGAGAACTTGCCCTCCAGCCGCCCCAGGAGGGAGGAGCCCTCTCCAGCGCGTTCCTGCCCGCCCGCCTGCGCTGGGGAAAGCGGCAGGGCTTCGCGGCGGACGCTGGTGCCTGGACTCTGGGTCACAAGCAGAGATTCGGGAACTGGGGGGCGGGGGGCCTGGGCTTACTCCTCTGTGAGACGGACAGAACAGGAGTCCCCACCTCAGAGGCTTAAGACACGGCAGGCAGCCGGAGGGGAGCCCTTGCCTGCCCGGGTCTCCGACCTGCGGGGCGACGCAGGCAGTGGGAGGTGGTTCTGACTGGGTTGGAGGAAAGAGCCGGAGCTGGGAGGAGAAGCCGGGTGCAGCGCAGGACCCCACGAGTCCCCTCCCCCCAGGTTCTCCCAGATGGTGCAGGACAAGCCCCTGCGCACCTCCTGGCAGCGGAAGATGAAGGAGCGGCAGGAGCGGAAGCTGGCCAGGGACTTCGCGCGGCACCTGGAGGAGGAGAAGGAGCGGCGCCGGCAGGTGAGGCGGAGCCGGTGTCTGCCGGAAGGGGGGTGTCTGCCGGGAGGGGGGTGTCTGCCGGAAGGGGGGTGTCTGCCGGAAGGGGGGCAGGGGGGCTCACACAGGTGCCCAGGGGGAGCCTGGCCGGGAGCAGCGCAGTCTGGGACCACAGGGCAGGGAAGGCGGGGGAGGTCCAGCGTAGCCGGGCTCTGCGGCCCGAGGAGGGGGAGGCCGGGAGGAAGCCCGTGCCCACCGGTGGGAGGACGTTCAGGGAGACGCGCCGGGCCCTGCTCAGGGGGAAAGGCCGACAGATTGGGAAGCCTTCCCCCGGGTTGTTGCTGTCGCTCTCCACGCGGCGGCTGCCACACATCCGCACCGCACTGTGGATGCCCACTCTTCCCCAGTTAGCTCCCAGCTCCCGTACTGGACCCAGGCCCGAGCATGCCCGTTAGAGGCTCACGCCCCACCCCTTCAGTCCTGCCCCACCCCTTCAGTCCTGCCCCACCCCTTCAGTCCGGGGAAGCCCAGGGCCGCGCAGAGAAAGTGAGGACCCGTCACTCGGTCGGTCATCGGTTGGTCATCTGTCCCCAGCTTCAGTCGCCCCAGCGCCCGAGGTCCTTAGAAGGAGCGGCTGTCGCCTGCGCTGAGGCCTTATCTCACTTCCTAGCGGTGGCTCCGTCTTGGGCAAGAGGCCTCCTCGCTGTGCCCTGTCCGCCCAGACCTGCCTGAGAGTCCGCCTCACTTCTCATTTCTCACCGGGGCCCAGGCCACGCCTGCCCGCTCAGTTCCCAAAGCCAAGCGGGCCCCGGGCCGTGCAGCAGCCTGGACGCCCCGCCCCCTGGCCCCGCAGGGACGGCACCCAGCAAAGCTGGAAACGGGCTTCCGTTCCCCGACAGTCTCCCTCTGCATCCATCTGGGCGTTCCCAGTGGCTGGGCAACGCAGGCCCCTCCTCTCGTTCCTCCGAACAAGCTTAGGGGGGCGTCCTCATTGTAAAGATGGGGTGAAGCGCAGAGGTTAACTCCTTGGCCAAGGTCACCCTTTAAGAAGTAGCCGAGCCAGGATTCGAACCAGAGCCTCTTTGCTGTGGCCTCCACCCTTCCCAGCCCCGCACCTGGGCACCTGGACTTCTGGGCAGAGGGTGGGGGTGAGGGGACCGCCCCCCTCCTCCCAGAGGCCTCTGTCTACATGTGCCTGAGTTTCCCCGTGGGGAGCCCCGTGTCTGAGTCCCCGCAGCCCCGCCCAAGCCTCTGTCCTCAGCTGCCTCCCAGGTGCCCACTTCTCAGGCGGAGCCAGGACCTTCCCCCACGGTGGTGCCATGGGCCCTCCACCCGCCCACCCCGGGGCCCGGGAGGCGAGGCCCTGCCCTCCTCCCCGGGAACGGCCAGCGCTCCCTCGGGGGCCTGAGCCGGGGTTGCCTCACCCGGACCCACGCCCCCTCCCCCTCCCCCTCCCACGTACCCAGGAGAAGCAGCAGCGCCGCGCCGAGAACCTGAAACGCCGCCTGGAGAACGAGCGCAAGGCCGAGGTCGTCCAAGTGGTGAGTGGCGCCCGTCCCTGCCTCCTGCCCCTCCCCTGCCGCCATCCCAGGCCTCCCTCTCCCTGGGGAGCAGGGGGAGGCTCCAGCCTCATCGCCGCTCTGCCCTTGCACCCCCAGATCCGAAACCCCGCCAAGCTCAAGCGGGCGAAGAAGAAGCAGCTGCGCTCCATCCAGAAGCGGGACACGCTGGCCCTGCTGCAGCCGCCGCCCCGGCCGCCCGCCCAGGTCTGAGTGGGACAGCCGAGGCCTGGAGCCGAGCTCGCCCCTCACTGCCTCTGCTGGGCCCGCACGCCCACTCTGCCTCCATGAGAGGGACCCCGCGCCGGATGGGACAGCCCAGAGGGAGCCGGGCCCTGGCAGAGGTTAGGGGCTGGGCGGGGGATCAGCCCCGCCCCCCGCTCCTTCCCCAAGTGCCTTCAAGCCCAGGAGAGCCCGCTCTTCTGCCTCCTGAGGGGGCTGGTGCCTGACTCCCCACATGTGCATGTTCTGTCTCGAGGTCCCGGCCCCCCAGACCAGGAGGCCGGCAGGGAGAGCCCAGCTCCCATCCCTCCCCAAGCTGCTCTGGGCACCTCTGCACCCACTGACCCCACTGAGCCCAGCCCCACCCACTTCCAACACTGAAAGGTGAACATGGGAGGTTGCAGGGTTCCCCTCCAGCCCCCTCCTGTACCAACCTCCACAGAAGCCCCAAAGATGTGCCGAACTCACGCCCGTCCAGGCTACAAGCGTATTTATTGAGCACCTGCTGTATACAGGCAGAGCGCAGGTGCCAGGGAATGCACACGCTGCCCGCGGAGCTCTCACTCCCACGGAGGAGACATTAACGAGTGGAGTGGATTGCGCGGCAGCGGCGATGCTGTGACTACAGGGGGAGGGCCTGGGCGAGGGTCCCATGGCTGTCTTCCTCAGCTGTCCAGCGGCTGCAGTTGGCCGGGCACCCGCTGTGGGCTGCCCTGCCTGGTCCTGAGCAGCACACCTGCCTGCGCGACTCCAGGGACCCCGCCGGGGTGGCCCCGGGAGCACTGGCCCTTCCACGAACGCTCCGCCCCCCAAACGCGCCGGCACCAGCTCCGCGCCAGGCCCGGTGCAGAGCCGAAGGCGCAGTCCACCTCGCGTCCGGCAGGCGGCGGAGGGAGACCGCTATCCCGGCACACGAGCCTGTGTGGTCGGAGGTGGGCGCTGCAAGGATCTTGGGGTGACCAGCATTGCCACGCGGCGTGCCATGGGACACCGGGCACCCAGAGGTGTCACATCAGCTGGGAAATACGGCTGTGACCCCGGCAGCTGCTGTCCCCATGGAAACACGGAGACTGAAGACGCCCACTGCACTGTGGCTACCCTCACTTCCCGAACCCGGGACCACGGCACCCCTTTGCTCTTCCGCCTGTAAACTGCGCGGTGCTGGCCAGTCACCGTCTCCAGCAGCTGGGGTGCGGGCTGTGCTCACCACCGCAGTGACCGAGCGGGGGATGCTCAGTGGTCGGGCAGACCTGCTCTGGGCCAGTCGCTAACCTCGAGTGTGGGCACAGCGTCCGGCTCGATCACCATTCGTTGGCTGAGACTGGAACGGTGCTCCCCAACCTTCCTCACGTCTCCAAAACCACATCACTAGTTTCTGTAAAAAAACCCCGTTCCTCCCCCCCCCCCCCCCCCAAATCTGGTAAAGTTGAGCTCCAAGGAGATGCGTCCTGTGTGCCTTAGGGCGCCCGCTGCCCCAGTTTGAGGACTTGGGTCTTAACCCCATGTGGTCGGTGGCCCAGCGGCACCGGTGGACGTGGCCCCTGGGGGTTAGCCATGCAGGTCCCGGCGCCCCGCCCCCGGCTGGCAGATGCACGGAGGCCCCCAGGCGGCGCGCACAGGGCGGAGAGCGGTGGCTTTAACTTGCGGAAAAGGCTTCGCTGGGTCACGCGGGCACTTTAAAATGCAGATTCCCGGGCCTGCCCTGGGGACCTGCATTTTAACGCGCTGCCTTCCGGGTGCCCGCGCTGGTCGCTGCCGGCCGCGCCTCTAGCCGGAGGTGTTGCTCAGCGCCCGGTTCAGGGGGCCCTCCTCCTCCTGGGGCCCCCGGCCCTTGGCGGGCGGCGCCGCGCGGCCCCCGCGCAGCCAGCCCAGCAGGTGCGCCGGCCGGGGCCCGCGGGAGGCGCGCAGGGCGGGGGCGGCGGCGGCGGAGGAGGAGGCGCGGCGGAGGCTGCCCGCGCCCAGCTCGTCCTCCACCAGCACGCTCTCCAGGACGCTGCGCAGGGAGCGCCGCAGCTTGCCCAGCATGTCGGGGCAGGTGAGCACGTACAGCAGCGGGTTGACCACGCTGTTGAAGAAGGCCAGGCTGGTGACGAAGGGCAGCCCGCGCCACACGAGCGGCCGCAGCGCCAGGTCGCCGTGCGAGCGCGCCTCCAGGAGGCTGAAGACGTGGTAGGGCCCCCAGCACAGCGCGAACGCCGCCACCACGGCCGCCACCAGGCGCACGAAGCGGCCGGAGCGCGGGCGGCCGCGGTGGCGCAGCCGCGCGCTCACGGCCAGGTGGCTGGCGGAGATGATGGCCAGCGGCGCCACGAAGGCCAGCAGGAACTTGCTGACGGCCAGGCCCACCTGGCGCGAGTGGCACGTGGCGTCGTGGTCGGGCCCGGGGCTCAGGAGCAGCAGGTTGTAGTAGCACATGACGCGCCCGTCCCGCCGCGGGATGGTGTCCCGGAACACGTAGTAGGGCACCGTGTTGAGCGCCGCCAGCGCCCAGAGCGCCAGGCACACCCTGTGGGCCGCCGCCACCGTGCGGTGGTTCTGCGCCCACACGGGCCGCAGCGCCTGCAGGCAGCGGTCCAGGCTGATGGCGCTGAGCAGGAAGCCGCTGGCGAACATGTTGAGGAAGAAGACGGAGGAGTGCAGCTTGCAGAAGGTGGTGCCCAGCTCCCACGAGTGGCCCACGGCCAGGAAGTAGGTGAAGAAGGGCAGGCTGGCGGCGGCCAGCAGGTCGGACAGCGCCAGGTGCAGCACCCAGGTGGTGACCACGGTCTGGCGCATGCGGCAGCCCACCAGGAAGAGCACCAGGCCGTTCTCCGCCAGGCCCAGCAGCGCGGCCAGCCCGTGCAGCAGCACCGACGCGTGGTCCATGTAGCGGATGCTCGAGTTGCCGTGGCCCTGCAGGCGGGTCATGTGCTCCAGGAGCGGGCAGAGCGGCTTCGCCGTGACGTTGGCCCACATGCCGGGCGCTGCCCTGGAGAGAAGCAGGCACGGAGGTGGGCAGGCAGGGCAACAGGGGCCCCGGCCAGGAGACGGGGGTCTGACTCAGAACGGGATTGACGAGGCCCCTGGGAATCGGAAGTGACGATGACTTCCCAGCTCCCCTACTGCTGACCGTGCAGCCTCGGGCGAGCCATCCACCCTCCCTCCGTGCAACACGCATGTCAGGCACAACGTGGCCTCGCTCAGAGGGTGGGTGGGGGAGTCCGTGAGCTCATGTACAGAAGCATGTGGCACGGGACCGGCACGCGGCAACCCCACGTGGATGTCAGCGTGGTCGTCATCATTAAGCAGCTGGCCGAGCTCACATGGAGACATGGGATCAAGGTGGGGCCCGGAGGACCCCTTTTCCCCGACCCCGGGAGAACAGGCGTGGCTGAGGGGTCCCCTCAAGGGCAGGAGGTTCAGCGGGCCTGGGGGATGGATGGGACGGAGCCTGTGCCTTTAAGGGATGTCCTCCCTCCCCCACCCACAGCAGCCTCTGACCTTGTCTCTGCAGAGTCTCCTTGGGGCCCTTTGCTCCCACAGTGGCGGCTGGTTGGGTGTGTTGACAGTAAATAAAGGAGCCAGCCCTCCTCCGATGGTTGAAGAGGAACTAAGATAAGAGTGGGGAGGGCTGAGCAGGAGGAACTGCCTGCTGGCCTCCAGTAGAACCCCCCCTGCCCGGTGGGAGCTGCAGCGCAGGGGCCGCCCGCCCCAGGAAACCCCGCCTGCTCTCATTCATCCACTGGGCCATGCCCTCCGGCCACAGAAGCCAGCCTCCGGCCCACAGCCTCACAGAGAACCTGACCATCTGACTGAGGGCGGAGGAGGCGGGGCCGGGTGGCAGGTGGGGGGACGCCAGGACTCTGGTAGGTTTCCTACACGGACGCTCTCTTGCTTTCTGCACTGTGAGAAAGGTGCCAGTACTTCCTTCTCTCCATCCCATTGTGCAGATGAGAAAACTGAGGCTCTAGTGTTTAACTTGCCCCAAAGCCACCCAGACGATACAGACGAGCAGAGAAGTAACAGGTTAGCGCTCAGTCCATTTTCTTCCCTCTCCCTCGGCTCCGAGTGAGAGATGAGGAAGAAGAGGAGGAAGTGGGGGGAGGGTATCTCTCTTCCCAGGGGAATCCCTGTCGGCCAGGATGAGAATGTCCACCCCATTCGCCAGGGACCACATTCCTTTGCAGGGTGAGGTCCTGGGAGATCAATCTAGAATGTTCCCGGCAGATGAGCCCCTTGGCGCTGGGATGAGGAGGTGGTGGGGAGCTGTATGTGGGCCGTGCCCCCTGTGAAAGCTCACCCTTCCTAAGCGTTAGTTTGTGGAGCAATCACACCGTGACCTGTGTGGGCCCACTTCTCAGAAGAGGAACTGAGGTTCGGAGAAGCAGCTTGCCCACCGTCCCTCAGGGCCAGTGCGGAGCCGGGCTCTCCCGGCGGGCAGCGTGGCGTCCCCTCTGCACCGTGGCATCCCCTGCCGCCCAGCAGCTGCGGGCCCAGGCCCCCTGGGGGTGCTCAGAGAGCACCGGCCTCTGCCCCCGGTTGCACCCAGATGGGCCCGCTGGCTGTGCAGTCAGCCCTGCCTCAGGCCTCGGAGGGAGCCCAGCGCCGGCCCTGCCTTAGGGGTAGAGCCGAGAACACGAGCTTTGGGGTCAGAGACCTGGGTCTCATCCCGACTCCTCGACATCCTGGCGGGTGAACTCGGGTCTGTTACCCCAAGACTGCTGAGCTTCCAGTTAACGCTGGAGAAACCAGTCCCCCTCCGGTCTTTGGCAAACCCCGCCCGCTGCCATCCGAGCAGGGAACAGCCTCTCCCCCGGAGAAACTCTTCTCGTGGGTCCAGAGAGGGCACCCCGCGGCCCGGCCTGGCCTCTGCCTCCTTACCTGGGCACAGGGGAGGGCGCACAGGGTCGCAGCCTGCAGGCAGGCCGTTCTGGTGGCAGCCAGCCGAGCGCTGTGGCGGTGAGTGAGGCTGAGGGAGGAAATCCTCTCAGCCTGAGTGTGTGTGTGTGTGTGTGTGTGTGTGTGTGTGTGTGTTTAGGGGTGGGGTCGGGGACAGCGGAGAGCGGGTTGTCACACGTGTTCAAGGACGTTCATCTGCTCGACGGGGAAGGGACCTGACTGCTGGCAGCCCCCCCCCCCCGACTCCCTCCCTCACCCCGTCCCTGACAAAGGGGACGTGACAGAAGCCGGCACATGCACGTGGGAGACAGGTGTGTGCCCGGGACTGAGCCCACGTGTGCAGAGACAGGTGCTTCTTGAACAGCTTTCATTGATCGATTTGAGAGAGAGACGTCGACTTGTTGCTCCACTTCTTGATGCGTCCACCGGCTGCGCCTTGTGTGTGCCCTGACCGGAGCTCGAACCCGAGACCTTGGCGTATCGGGGCGAAGCTCTAACCCGCTGAGCTGCCCGGCTGGGCACAGGGCGGCGCCTGGAGAGGGGCCGCGTGTGGACGTGCAGGAGGAAGGAACGTCCTGTCCACCGCCACCCCCGGCAGCCCCCTCGGCCCGGCGCCCCCGGAGCCCCTGCTCCTGTGCGGATGCCGGCGGCTCAGTGCCGGCTCAGGAGGGGCCCCGGGCTCCGGGGCCAGGAAGGCCGGGCGGGACAGTGGGAAGCGCAGGGCCTGGCTGCCCACCCCATCCCTGCAGCCCTGCCCCGCGGTGAGCCGCGCCCCTTGCTGGGCCCCTTTTTGGCATTTGTGAGCAGAGTGACGGTGTCTGCCTCCGAGGCTGTGCCAAGAGGTGCCCTCACTAAGCGCCCGGCACACAGTAGGTGCTTATACAAGTCCCTTTACTTCCCGTCTGGAGGAACAATGGGTATAGGCGTAGGGCGAGGACAATATAGCTTTTATTTAGAATGCCCTAGGATCCATTAAAAAAAATAAAATAAAACGCCCTAGGATCGAGGACTGAACCAGGACGTGTGCATTGAATGGCCCTCAGTCTTTACTCCCGTGGCTGACGAAGCTTCGGGGCCACGGACCCTTCTTTCAGTGCCCAGCACCTTGGAGATACAGTGACACAGGCTGAGCCCTGGCTGGCGGCTCAGTGGTTAGAGCCTGGCCCGGGCACCAAGGAGTCGTGGGTTCCGTTCCCGGTCAAGGGCACGTACCTGTGTTGCAAGTTCGATCCCTGGCCCCAGTGGGGGCCTGAGGGGGAGGCAGCCAATCGATGTCTCTCTCTCTCCCCCCCCCCTCCCTTCCACTCTCTAAAAAAAACACCACCAGCAAAAACATGTTGCGAACTCAGCACCCCCACATCGGGCTAAGGGTGCGCCCCGTGGACTCCACTCGGCGAGCTTCCCCAGGCCGGAGCCCGCGGTCCCGCGTGAAGCGTGAGTGACGGGCCTGTGCTGGGGCGTTCCTCACGGGAGCCGAGAGGGAAGAGGCTGAGGGTCCCAGTCCTCGGCCCCCGAGGGCTCTGCCTCCCACAGACCCTGCCTGCAGCCTCTCCCCACCCCCCAACCCCCCGCCTGCCGACCCCGACCCCGGGCACCCCCTGCGGCACGGCTCGGGCACTGCCCCGCCCTGGCCGGTGACCTCGGCAACTCCCTTCCCAGCCCCGACGCGTGCTCTCTCCCTCGGCAGCCCCTGCCCCGAGTGCGGGGTCGGTGCGCAGACTGCCCTTCGGACAAAGAAAGAACCCGCTTCCGCGCGGAGAACCTGCCAGGGAGTCCTCCCTCCCGCGCCTGCGGGACCCTCCCCCCCAGGGCCCTCTGCGGTGAGCCGCCTGCGGCCTCAGGCCTGCCCCGCGGAGGTGCTTCTGGCCTGAGCCCCTCTGTCCCTCCCTCAACTCTCCCGGTGGCACCCCTTTTGGTGGCCAGACCCTCACTCCTGGCCTCCTCCCACCCGTTTCCTGTCCTTCATCGCTGGGCGGCCCCTCTGGCCGTCCCCCCCAGGACAGCTGGTGGGGCCCCTCTGGTCTGCCCCCAGGACAGCTGATGGGGCCCCTCTGGCCGTCCCCCCCAGGACAGCTGGTGGGGCCCTCTGGCCGCCCCCCCAGGACAGCTGGTGGGGCCCTCTGACCGCCCCCCCAGGACAGCTGGTGGGGCCCTCTGGTCTGCCCCCAGGACAGCTGGTGGGGCCCTCTGGCCGCCCCCCAGGACAGCTGGTGGGCCCCTTGGCCGCCCCCCCCCCCAGGACAGCTGGTGGGCCCCTCTGGCCGCCCCCCCCAGGACAGCTGGTGGGCCCCTCTGGTCTCCCCCCAGGACAGCTGGTGGGCCCTCTGACCGCCCCCCCAGGACAGCTGGTGGGCCCCTCTGACCGCCCCCCCGCGAGGACAGCTGGTGGGCCCCTCTGACCGCCCCCCCCAGGACAGCTGGTGGGCCCCTCTGGCCGCCCCCCCCCAGGACAGCTGGTGGGCCCCTCTGGCCGCCCCCCCAGGACAGCTGGTGGGCCCCTCTGACCGCCCCCCCAGGACAGCTGGTGGGCCCCTCTGACCGCCCCCCCAGGACAGCTGGTGGGGCCCTCTGGTCTGCCCCCAGGACAGCTGGTGGGCCCTCTGGTCTGCCCCCAGGACAGCTGGTGGGGCCCCTCTGGCCGCCCCCCCCCCCCCAGGACAGCTGGTGGGGCCCTCTGGTCTGCCCCCAGGACAGCTGATGGGGCCCTCTGGCCGTCCCCCCCCAGGACAGCTGGTGGGGCCCTCTGGCCGTCCCCCCCCAGGACAGCTGGTGGGGCCCTCTGGCCGCCCCCCCCAGGACAGCTGGTGGGGCCCTCTGGTCTGCCCCCAGGACAGCTGATGGGGCCCTCTGGCCGTCCCCCCCCAGGACAGCTGGTGGGGCCCTCTGGCCGCCCCCCCCAGGACAGCTGGTGGGGCCCTCTGGCCGCCCCCCCCCAGGACAGCTGGTGGGGCCCTCTGGCCGCCCCCCCAGGACAGCTGGTGGGCCCCTCTGACCGCCCCCCCAGGACAGCTGGTGGGCCCCTCTGGCCGCCCCCCCCCCCAGGACAGCTGGTGAACGTGACTGACACTGAGGCCCGGCTTTTCTGAAGAACAGCGTGTGTTTATTTTTGTGGGCTCCCACCGTGGGAACCGGCCGCCCCAGCACGCGCCGCAGCCAGCGGGAGCTCACTGTCTCCGCGTGGAGGACGGACAGATGGACGGACGCCAGGAGGGCAGGATGCGCCTCTGCCCGGGGCTCCGGACCCAGAGCTGGGGCAGAGCCTCTGAGCGGAAGGGTCTTGGGAGGAGCCGGAGCAGGGGAGCTGGAGCCGGGGCGCTCGCTGGCCCGAGGCAGAGGCAGGAGCCGCAGCAACCACCCGCCCTGGCCCAGTCGATGTGTCTCACATCCATGTCTCTCTCCCCCTCCCCCCTCCCTTCCACTCTCTAAAAAAACCACCACCAACAAAAACATGTTGCGAACTCAGCACCCCCACATCGGGCTAAGGGTGCGCCCCCGTGGGCTCGACTCGGCGAGCTTAGTCCCCAGGCCGGAGCCCGCGGTCCCGCGTGAAGCGTGAGTGACGGGCCTGTGCTGGGGCGTTCCTCACGGGAGCCGAGAGGGAAGAGGCTGAGGGTCCCAGTCCTCGGCCGGACTGTCCTCTCCGCCGGGCTGGGCTGAGGCTGAGCGGAGCTGCAGGGGCCCAGGGGGCAGGCGGGCCCTCGGACCTGAGGCCAGAGGAAGGCAGGGCCTGCGAGGTACAGACCAGCACATCCCCGCCTGCCGCCTGCCGGGCGCACCCCGACGTGTCTGAGGGCCCAGCAGGCCTGGGTGCAGCCTGGACATTTGCATTTGTATTGAGTTTGGGGGAGGGCGGCGATGCTGCTGGACCCGCTGGGGTGGGGAACTCTGCCCCTGGGCCTGTCCCTGGTTTTATTAGCAGGAGAGACAGACGGAGAATCAACACGTAATGAGCACTTCAATCTCATGGCATCCACTTAGGTTGATCTTAGTCTTTTTTAAAAAATATATTTTATTGATTTTTTACAGAGAGGAAGGGAGAGGGATAGAGAGTCAGAAACATCGATGAGAGAGAAACATCGACCAGCTGCCTCCTGCACACCCCCTACTGGGGACGTGCCCGCAACCAAGGTACATGCCCTTGACCGGAACCGAACCTGAGACCTTTCAGTCCTCAGGCCGACGCTCTATCCACTGAGCCAAACCGGTTTCGGCGATCTTAGTCTTTTTTCAAAGTATATTTTTATTGTTCTCAGAGAGGAAGGGAGGAGAGAGAGAGAGAAACATCCATGAGGAGAGAGAATCACGGATCGGCTGCCTCCTGCACGCCCCGCACTGGGGATCGAGCCTGCAACCTGGGCCTGTGCCCTGACCGGGAATCGAACCGTGACCTCCTGGTTCCTAGGTCGACGCTCCGCCCCCGAGCCACGCCCCCCGGGCAGGTTGACCTTATTCTTAGCCCCATTTCACCGTCGGGTTCCAATGCTCGCTCGCTGCAGACTGTTCTCCGCGCTGTACGGGCTGACATGTCACCCTCCCCCACACCTGCAAGTTAGGGGGGTGATGAACACATGGCACAGGGGAGGGAATCGAGGCGCCAGCTAGGGAAGTGCTTTCCCCGAGGTCCCTGGTGGGTGAGTGGACGAGCTGGGACCTTCCCAGGCTGACGAGCTGGCGCCCACGAGCCTTTGGACAAAGGCGGAATCTCACCCAGGGCTCGGGGCTCCCCCTCCGGGACAGCTTGGCACCCCTTTTCTCCAAGGCCTTGTCTTCCTCTGCCTTTCCAGGGCCTCGGGGGCCACGCTCTCCTCACGGGCGAGGTTCGTGGTCAGTTAGGTAACACCTTTCTACGTGTTACCAATCCCACCCCCACCGGGACCCCCTCACCCCCACTTTACGGGGGGGGGGGGGCGGGCCCTTCCCTCCTGAGCAGTGAGCAGCGTGGAATCCAGGTCTCTCAACGCTCCTGGCCACCGGCCTCCCTGCCCCCCAAAGCCCACCCCCTGCCCCCCACAAACGCCCATCGGGGTCAGGGGAAGCCCTCGTCCCAGGAGAGAGCGACGCACACAGGAGGAATGACCGCGCTGCGAGGAGCAGTGGCCACGGCCCCCCATCGAGTCCTGTGTTCACAGGAGAAACGGGGCCCCCGTGGAGAAGCCTGGTGGTCCCCCCTCACCCAAGGCACCACCCCCCGGCGGCGGCAGGACACCCCGTGGAAAGCGCTGGGGCCAACACCCCGCCCCCGGGCAGCCCCGCCTGTCCAGGGCTGAACAGTGCCCCCACCCCACCCCGGCCCCCCATTCACATGCTGAAGCCCTAAGGCCACGGCTTCAGACCGGCCCTCCTGGAGGAGACAGGCGTTAAGAGGTGATGGAGTTCATACGAGGCCGTGAGGGGGCTCGAACCCCGTCCGACCCGACGGGGGTCCCGGTAAGAAGAGGAAACCTGGACGCACGGAGACATGCCTCAACGTCCAGAACTCAGGAGGCGGTGTCGGTTCCAGCCCGTTTCCGTCGGTGTTCGGTCCCGGCCGCCCAAGGCCCCGCCTGCCTCTCACCAGGAGGACGCCGCAGAGAAACGCGAGCGCGCCCGGCCTGCACGCCCCCGCGGTGTCCAGGGGGCGACGGAGGGAGCGTGACAGGGGCCGTCCCAGGTGGGAGGCGGCCAAGGCGACATGACCCTGACCTTGGACGGGACCCTGGTCTAGGAAACAGAAACACGAAAACACACCTTCCTCCCGGCTATGAAAGTCCTCGTTCCCGCCGTGGACGAACCGAGGGCGTGAGGTTTGCAGATTACACAACTGAGTACAGCAGTGCTGATCCCCTGATTTTTATCTTGTGACTGTGGTTGCTTGTTTTTAAGAAATAGGCATTAGAGTCCTTATGGGGTGGGAGGAATCAGCTGTGACTAGCTCTCAAATGGCACGGGAGTGCGTGTGTGGACAGAGAGCAGGAGTCAGAACAGCAGCTCCAGCTGGAGGAAGCAGGGCGGAGGGTATATGGGAATTCTTTGCAGTGAGTCTGAAATTCTTTTTTTCAAATATATTTTTATTGATTTCAGAGAGGAAGGGAGAGGGAGTGAGAGATGGAAACATCAATGAGGAGAGAGAATCACTGATCAGATGCCTCCTGCAGGCCCCACACTGGGGATCGGGCCCACAACCCGGGCCTGTGCCCTGACCGGGGATCAAACCACTCTACCTCCTGGTTCACAGGCCGATGCTCAACCACTGAGCCACCACGGCTGGGCAAGGCATAACATTTAAAAAATTTATTTTATTTTATTTATTTATTTTTTCTTTTTTTAAATATATTTTATTGATTTCTTACAGAGAGGAAGGGAGAGGGATAGAGAGCTAGAAACATCGATGAGAGAGAGACATCGACCAGCTGCCTCCTGCACACCCCCCACTGGGGATGTGCCCGCAACCAATGTACATGCCCTTGACCGGAATCGAACCTGGGACCCTTCAGTCCGCAGGCCGACGCTCTATCCACTGAGCCAAACCGGTTTTGGCTAAAAAATTTATTTTAGATTGGAGTCGGGGCTGAGAGCGAGAAACATCAACGTGAGAGGAACATCGACCGGTTGCCTCCCCCACACACCCTGGACCCCCCCCTCTTGGTGCACCAGACACCCCAACCACAAGGATTTTTAAAAACATGCCAATTCCTGACTCTCCAGTCAGGGGCTCCGGCCTCTTTTCCCTTAGATCGTAAAATAAAAAGACAACAGCCAACACAACAACAGCTGCCCAGTGTGAGTTAATCAAAATGATACCTTTTGTTTTTTTGTCAGATCAGCCAAAAATATATTTTTGGTGTGTGCCGCGCGATGACAAAGGTTGAAAATCACTGCATCGCCACATATGCCACCACGCGAGCATTATCAGCCCGGTTCACACAGGAAACCAAAGCTCAGGCAGGCGTGGGCCTCGCCGCCTGCAGGGGCCGGGCGGACCAGCCCCACCGCACCCCGAGCACTGGCACTCGCTGAGCGGGACTCTGCCCGCCCCGGGCCCCGTGTGGCAGGAAGCCAGGGGGTGACATCCTCCGAGGAGGACCGTCAAGAGCGACCCCCGGCGAGCCCTGGGCTGTGCCCCGCCTGCAGGTGGCCGGGCGCCGGGCTGTTCTGAACGGACCGGTTCTTAGGACGGCGCCGGATGGACAGCTCACGGAGGCCGGCGCCGGGTTCCCGGCCGCCCGCAGCCAGGCTGCGGGGTGAGGCCTGGCACCGGGATGGCGCGGGGTTGGGCTAAGGCGCCGAGGCCGTCCATTGTGAGCCTAGCTTTCCCCGATGGCCCTCTCCTGCCCCAGGACCGCCTGGAGGCGGTGCCACTGAGTCCCTCATTCCCGTTCGCTTTTCCACGGTCAGAGTCGCCTCGGCTCCCAGGAGAGCGCTGCGAGGCGCTCCTTGCTCACCTGCGGCCCGTCTGGCCCATCCCGCGGCTGCGAGCTTGTGGGGCAGGGCCGTGACGGGGGCTGGTTCCGGGGCCTGAGGAATGGGGGGTAAACTAACCCGGCTGCTGCCCGCCGCCCCCTGCAGCTCAGCCCGAGGCCCCGAGAGTCTGGCTGGGCAGGGAGGGGACCTGAGGGCAGTGGGTGAGCCTGCAGGGCCCCCCCGCTCCCCCATGGATCCGCCCCACAGCCCACCTGCAGCGCATCTGCCCTCAGCGCCCCCCCCAGCCGCTCACCCACCTGAGCCGCATGAGCCCAGCCGCTCTGGCTGACAGGGCCCGGCTGGGAGGCACCTCCCCGGCCCTCAGGGCAGGAGTTCTACCAGCCCGAGCCGGCCGGGCCCCCAGGTGGGCCCCCTTTGCCTTGAGAGCGCCCACTTGCCGCCGCCCCCATATAAGGCCCGGCCTGCGCGGCCTCCGCTGGGAGGGTTCCCTGGGATCGCGGCGCTGATGGCGGCTCTGATGGCCGGAGCCTTGGCCTTGGCCATGGCCTGGGGCCGCGGGTTGGTGCCGCTGCTGCTGCTGCTGGCGGCCCCCCCTGGCGCCCCGGGCCTGCGGCACAGCTACGACTGTGGGGCCGAGGGCATGCAGCTGCTGGTGCTCCCCCCGGGAGGCCGCACCGTCCGCTTCAAGGTGATGGGTGAGTGCCAGCTGACCCGGGGACCCCACGCCCTGGCTGCAGGGGGGCTGGGGTCCTCTCCCTATCGCAGGGACAGCAAGAGGAGGGGCCCCCTGCCCCGCACCCCCATCCCCACCACACAGGGAGGCGGGGGAGGAAGGCTGGTCCCTGCCTCAGTTTCCTGGTCCCCCGGGCAGCGTCTCCGTGTCGGTCAGTGCACGGAGCCACCTGGCCACTGTGAGTGAGCGGCAGGGCCAGGCTCTGAGGCCCAGCGGGCTGCCCCCCGCTCCGGGAGGCCGGGGGCTGCTCTGGGAGGCCGGGTGTGGCTCCGGGAGGCCGGGGGCCGCTCCGGGAGGCCGGGGGCCGCTCTCCGAGGCCGGGGGCCGCTCTCTCGGAGGCCGGGTGTGGCTCCGGGAGGCCGGGTGCGGCCAGCGGGAGAAGAGGGAGGTGGGTTTCCCATCAGCCTCCACCTCTGTGAGCGGCCGGGCTTCGGCTTTCTGGCTCCTAAGCTGTGACCTTAAGCAGCCCCCTGGCCCTCAGCCCGGGCCTCACCGTCTGATGGGAGAGATGTGCCCCGTGGCCTGAAAACGGGGGGGGGGTGGGTATGCCCACCCCCGAGGTGCCCTGGCTGTGCTGGGCTGACCAGCCGGTGGGCGCGGAGCAGGTGGCCCAGGTGAAGTGGCTGCGAACCTGCAAACCCTCAGCGCAGCCCCGGTGCCCGGCGTGGGGAGGCTGGGGAGGCTCACGCACTCCCGCTCCGGCCTCAGCCGCCTCCGCCCAGGACGGGGAAGAGCGGACACAACACGCAGCCCAGGGCCGGGCCCTGCTTATTTCTCCGCCACTTTCGCCCCCACCTGCTGCGGAGCGCTGTCAGGGCACCCCGAGCCTGAAAGGGCCTAAGGCCAGCGGAGGCCACTGTCCCCTCAGAGGTGGACACTCAGACCAGAGAGGCCAAGGGGCTTGCCCAAGGCCACACAGCAAGCGACTAGCAAAGCTGAGGCTGGAACCCGGTCTCCTGATCCTGAACCGGGGAGTCTTCTCAGTAGACCGCACCCACTCTGGCTTCACCTTCAGCCTCTCCCCCCAGCATCCCCCCCACCCAGCCCCCGGCCTCTCCCTCCCCGGCCCCCGGCCTCTCCCTCCCCGGCCCCCGGCCTCTCCCGCCCCGGCCCCCGGCCTCTCCCCCCCCCGGCCCCCGGCCTCTCCCCCCCGGCCCCCGGCCTCTCCCCCCCGGCCCCCGGCCTCTCTCCCCGGCCCCCAGCCTCTCCCCCTCTCCCGCTGCAGATGAATTCGGGAACCAATTTGAGGTGAACAACTGCTCCAGCTGCTACCACTGGGTTACGGCCAAGCCCGAGGGGCAAGCCGTCTTCTCCGCCGACTACAAAGGCTGCCACGTGCTGGCGAAGGTGGGCCCTCCCGGCCCTCTGGGGGGAGCCCCTGGGCCGGGCCAGCGGGCCGCACACGGGGTCAGGCTGGGAGGCCCCTCGGGGACCAGGGAGGCATGGCACCCCCATCACTCGGTGAGCTGGTGCACGAGGGGGGACTGAGTCCTGGCCATCAGCCTGGCTGCGGAGCGGCCCCAGCTGCTCCCACGTGCCTTCTCACCTGCAGGCCGGGCGCTCCCACCTGAGCGTGTTCGTCGAAGCTCTGCTGCCCGACGGCCGTGTGGACGCGGCCCGGAACCTCACTCTGGTCTGTCCCAAACCCGCCCCCGGCCGGACGACGCCAGACGGCCGGACGACGCCGGACGGCTGGACAACGCCGGACGGCCGGACGACGCCGGACGGCCGGACGACGCCGGACGGCCGGCTGGTCCCATCCGCCAGCTTCTCGCTCTCCACCCCGCACACCCGCGAGCTCCCTCCCACCGCAGAGCCCAGCGTCAGCCCCCCAACCCCTGCCTCCTCAGCCCTCGGGTCGGGCCCCACCCACCCCACGTGGGCCGGCGCCCAGGGGGGCACCGTGGAGACCTGGGGAGCTGACAAGCCGGAGGACACTGGTACGTAGGGCTCTCCTGTGTGCTCACCTGGACCTATGTGTGTGGGGGGCCCGGCCGCCCTTCACTGGGCTCAGGAAGCCACGGCCTCCACCTCCCTGCAAGCTGCTGTCCTGGCTCCTCCTCACGTCCTCCCGCTCTGCCGCCAGCCCTAGGCACCCGCCCGAGCCCGGAGCAGTGCCGGGGGGACTCGGGGCACATCCCCTGCTTGGCGAGAGGAAGCTCAAAGGAAGCCTGTCAGCAGGCTGGCTGCTGCTATGACAACACCAGGGATGTTCCCTGTTACTATGGCAACACAGGTACCACGTTCCACGCCCAGCCGGGTCCCACCCTCTGAACCCTGAAGCCGTAGGAGGCCCTTCTCTCCCGTTCCTCCGAGAGCCTGGCCCACGGAGACTGCAGGGCCGACCGCCGAGGGGCCACGTGGTGCCCCGGGAACCGCTGGCACTAACAGCTCTCCCTCCTCTATTTGTTAAATTATCTTTATTTTTAACTGACTTCAGAGAGAAAAGGGGAGGGAGAGAGAGAGGGAAGGGAGAGAGAAACATCCACGGTGAGAGAGAATCATGGACCGGCTGCCTCCTGCACGCCCCCCACTGGGGATGGAGCCCGCAGCCCGGGCCTGTGCCCTGACCGGGAATCGAACCCTGACCTCCTGGTTCAGAGGTCCACACTCCACCCCTGAACCCGCCGGCCAGCTGCTCCCCTAGCTTCAGATCTAGAGCCTCCGGGTGGGTGAGGAGTGAGATGGGGATCTCCCTCTCAGACGGGGGGCGACGGTTCAGGCCTGAGGACCCGGGTCGGGGAGGCTGGCTCGGCGGGCTCGGCCCCAGTGGAGGGGAGAACCCGGGTCCTTGCTCCTCGGCCAGCCCCGTTGGGCAGCAGCCGCCCCGGTCCGTGCCGGACACGCCTCGGCCCCGAGGCCCTGGCCAGTCCGACCGCCTTTGTCCCAGCGACGGTCCAGTGCTCCAGAGACGGCCACTTCGTCCTGGTGGTGTCCCGAGAGGCGGCCCTGGCGCACAGGGTCACGCTGGCCACCGTCCGCCTGGCCTACGCCCCCGCCCGCTGCCCCCCCGCCCAGGAGACGGGGTCCTTCATCGTCTTCCGCTTCCCGTTCACCCACTGCGGCACCACCGTCCAGGCAGGCGCGGGGGCGGGGGGCGGGGGGCGGGCGGGCTGCCTGGGGTGTGTGTGTGTGCGCGCGCGCTCACCCCGGTGTCTCCCCACAGGTGGCTGGCAACCAGCTCATCTATGAGAACCAGCTGGTGTCGGACGTGGATGTCCAGGTGGGCCCACGGGGCGCCGTCACCCGGGACGGCAGCTTCCGGTGAGCGAGCCTCCCATCGAAGGCGGGACGTGGGCTGGGGTGCAGGGCGCGTGGGTGAGCGTAGAACGGGATTGGGGCCCTCGGGGTTCAGGTTCAAACCCTGCAGCCGGCCGTGTGACCTCGGCCCAGCCCCCCTCGAGGCCCTCACTCGGGCTGCTGTGAGCATCTGCCTGCGGCCCGGCCCTCGGAGCCCCACCTCGACCCCTCCCGGACCCAGCGCAGGGACTGGGCACCCCCAGCGAAGCCGGCGGGTCCCCCTGCGCCCCAGGGAGAAGCCGAGCCTGTGGCTGTGGCCGCTCCTGTCTGAGTTAGTCCCAGAGGCGGCGGGACCTGGGGCCGGGCTCGTGGGGTGGTGGGTAGAGGAGCGGAGGGAGAACCCCCAGTGAAAGGGGCGCCAGGACCCGCTGGCTCGGGGGCATAACCGGGGTGCCCCGGCTGCCCGTGGGGGTGCCCCGGCTGCCCGTGGGGGCCCCGGGGGATCTGCTAGGCACGCCTGCCTCTGCGCCAGGCACCAGCGCCCCCCTTACCTGCCAGAGCGAGCGGTTACCCATGGCTGGGGGCACCCTGCGCCCGGCACCAGCGGACCAACGCCCGGGTGTCTCCTCCCCACCGGCTGCCGTGGGTCTGGGGCAGGTGACTTCGCTTTAAAAAAAAAAGCCCCTAAGGACGAAGGGGGGGAGACAAGCTGTCAGGCTTCGGGCCGCGGGTGGAGGAGGGAGGGAGCTGGCCAGGGTCCGTCCAGCCCGGCTCCGGGGGCTCCGTGGCCCCCCGGGAGCAGCCGCAGCCCAGCAGGGGCCGTGGGGGCTCCAGGACCAGAGGCCTGAGGTCAGGGCGTGAGCACGGACGCCTGTTAGCACCTGCTTTGTGCCAGGCCCCGACCGCCTGCGGGGTGTCTCCTCCAGGTCCCCCCCTCCCCCAGAGCAGCCCAGGCTCGCACCCAGGGCCCTGTCTCAAGTGGAGGGAGCAGTAGACTCAGCAGCGGGGGCGGGAGGGGGGGGGCGGGGTTTGAGTGGGGCGGGGTTTGAGTGGGGCGGCCAGGTGGGGTCAGCGACTCCTGCAGACACCTCAGGGCTCTGGGTGTGACCCCGTCAAGACTGCAGGGCACTCGGCTGGCAAGGGACCCTAGACCCACACCGGGCGTCCTGTCGCCTCCCTGCCCCTGCCCCTGCCCCAGCTCTCGGGGGAGGGGCTGCTGCCATTTTACAAATTCGGAAACTGAGGCTTAGGCTAAGCCGTTTGCTTGGGGGCCCGTGGCCAGTGCATGCTAAGTGCATGCTAATACATGCTAAGTCCATGGCTAAGAAGATTCAAACCCAGGTCTGCCCGCCAGGCTTGACTGGCAGGCAACGAGGGAGCTTCAAATGCCAGAACGAGGTGAGTGCCGCCGGCCCTGAGCCCCGGGCCCAGCCTCCATCCGCCGGCCCCGCACCGAGAGGGCAGCCCGGCCTGAGCTGTCCCCGGAGGGCGAGGAGGGCAGAGGCGAGGCGGGGTGCCCGTCACCCCAGCGCCCCAGGTGCCCACCCGCCCGCCGGGGCCCTGTGTGTCGCGCCCACGGCGTGGACCTGGGGCGCTGACCCGGGCCCTCCTCTCGCCCCCCGTCAGGCTGCAGGCTCGCTGCGTCTTCAATGGCAGCGACTTCCTGCCCCTCCGGGCGGCCGTCTTCCCGCCCGCGGCGCCCGCCTCTGTGGCCCAGCCTGGCCCCCTGCGGCTCGAGCTGCGGATCGCCAAGGGTACGTGTCCCCGGCCCCGCTTTCTCCTCCGCCCCGCGGGCTGCAGCCGAGGCTCACCGCCCTCTGCCCGCAGACGAGACTTTCGGCTCCTACTACGGGGAGCGGGACTACCCGCTGGTGCGGCGGCTGCTGGAGCCCGTCCCCGTGGAGGTCCGGCTGCTGCAGAGGGCGGACCCCCGCCTGGCCCTGGTGCTGCACCGCTGCTGGGCCGCCCCGGGCGCCAGCCCCTTCCAGCAGCCGCAGTGGCCCCTCCTGTCCGACGGGTGAGAGGTGGTGGCTGCTGGCTCCCCCGGCTCCCCAGGCTCCCCCCGCCCGCCGCCTCCCCCGCCTCAGTGGTGGCCTCCTCCTCCTCCTCCCAGGTGTCCGTTCGAGGGCGACAGCTACAGGACCCGCCTGGTGGCCTTGGACGGGGCCGCGCTGCCGTTCCCGGCGCATCACCAGCGCTTCACCGTGGCCACCTTCGCCTTCCTGAACGCCAGCTCCGGCAGCGCCCTCAGGGGGCCGGTGAGAAGCCCGCGCCCCGCGCCCCGCGCCCGCTGGTGCCGAAACGGGCTCCCAGACGCTCCCTTCACCTGGTGTCCTGGAGGCCCGGCCTCGGGGCAGCCGAGGTGACCGGTGAACTGGGCGGGGGGCGGGGGCGGGACACCATCCCCCGGAGGCTGGGCCCCGTCACGTGCCGAGAGCAGCCTCGCCTGACGCTGCCGCGTGTCCGACCTACTCCCCGGGCGTCTGTCTGCCCAGCAGCTGCTCCGGAAGGTGACATGGTGAACGCGCGTGTCCTGAGGGTTCCTACACGACATGCAAATGGCACAGCGGCCACCCCCCGTCGTATAGCTTTTGTTCACTGAGCAATATTCACACACACCTCTATTTTATTTTTTAAAAATGTCTATTGATCTCAGAGAGGCAGGGAGAGGGGAGAGAGATAGAAACACAATGATGAGAGAGAACCATCCATCAGCTGCCTCCTGCAGGCCCCCCACTGGGAATGGAGCCCACAACCTGGGCCTGGGCCCTGACCGGGAATCGAACCGTGACCTCCTGGTTCCTAGGTCGATGCTCAGCCCCTGAGCCGCTGCCGGGCGCCCTCTACATCTTAAACAGCCACACGTGTGTCCCATGGAGGGAGACTTCACGGGTGGCACCTGCGGGCGGTGGAGTCCTTCTCAGCTGTGAGCCTCTCCCGTCACGACCGGGGACTGAGGCCCTGGCTGCGGGATGCGACTATGCCCGGCCTCTCCTCCTTCAGGTGCCGCCCTGGACTCTGTTCATAAGCGTGCCAGCCTGTCCTCCCCCTGCCCTCGGGCACCTTCTCAAAACTCCTCTGTCACTTAGTCGCTCGGGAGCACGACGGCCTCCCAGGGGCTCTGCAGCCGGAGGAGGGCGGGGGACAGGCCGAGGGCTGGGGCAGGGGTCCCTGCCCATCAGGACCTGGGCCGTCGGGAAGGAGACGCACGGGTTCCACACGAGGTGGTGGGGGCAGCACGCACACGCTGTGCCCCGCCAGCAGCGGCCGCAGTCTCCGTCCTGGCCCGCGGGCCCAGATGCTCCCCCGCCCGCCTGGGCCCGGGGTCCCCGCCTCGATGCTTCTTCCAGGGCCCGAGCCAGCCCCGCCTCGGCCTTTCTCCTCCCGCAGGTCTACTTCTTCTGCAGCGCCTCCGCCTGCTCCCCGTCGGGGCTGGAGCCCTGCTCCGCTCCCTGCGGCTCCAGGACTGCCCGTGAGTCTGGGGTGGGGGTGGGTGGGGGCGGGGTGTCTGTGTTCTTGCATCCATCTGTCCTGGCTTCTGGGCCACTCGGGCCCGGACACCAGCCCGATCTGCCGCTCCTCCCCCGCAGGACAGCGCCGGGCCGCGCCGGGCCTCGGGGACACGGCCGAGCCGCAGGACGTGGCCAGCTCTCCGGGGCCCGTGGGCTTTGTGGATTCCTACAGGCAGGAGCCCGCGCCGGGGCCCGCAGGTACGGGCCTGTGGGCGGCCCTCGGCCTTGGCCGCCAGGGCTGTTAACTAAGCAGGACGCTCCGTGGGAAGGGCGGGGGGCGCTCACTCCGTGGGAAGGGCGGGGGGCGCTCGCTCCGTGGGAAGGGCGGGGGGCGCTCGCTCCGTGGGAAGGGCGGGGGGCGCTCACTCCGTGGGAAGGGCGGGGGGCGCTCGCTCCGTGGGAAGGGCGGGGGGCGCTCCGTGGGAAGGGCGGGGGGCGCTCACTCCGTGGGAAGGGCGGGGGGCGCTCCGTGGGAAGGGCGGGGGGCGTTCACTCGTGCTCACTCCATGGGAAGGGCGGGGGGCGCTCACTCCGTGGGAAGGGCGGGGGGCGCTCACTCCGTGGGAAGGGCGGGGGGCGCTCACTCCGTGGGAAGGGCGGGGGGCGCTCACTCCGTGGGAAGGGCGGGGGGCGCTCACTCCGTGGGAAGGGCGGGGGGCGCTCACTCCGTGGGAAGGGCGGGGGGCGCTCACTCCGTGGGAAGGGCGGGGGGCGCTCCGTGGGAAGGGCGGGGGGCGTTCACTCGTGCTCACTCCATGGGAAGGGCGGGGGGCGCTCACTCCGTGGGAAGGGCGGGGGGCGCTCACTCCGTGGGAAGGGCGGGGGGCGCTCACTCCGTGGGAAGGGCGGGGGGCGCTCACTCGGTGGGAAGGGCGGGGGGCGCTCACTCGGTGGGAAGGGCGGGGGGCGCTCACTCCGTGGGAAGGGCGGGGGGGCGCTCACTCCGTGGGAAGGGCGGGGGGGCGCTCACTCCGTGGGAAGGGCGGGGGGCGCTCACTCCGTGGGAAGGGCGGGGGGCGCTCACTCCGTGGGAAGGGCGGGGGGCGCTCACTCCGTGGGAAGGGCGGGGGGCGCTCACTCCGTGGGGCAGAGAGAGAAGGCCCAGCGGTGGCTGCAGCGCCCGGAGGCCACCAGGCCTGGAGGGAGGCCGCCACCCTGACAGCCCCGCCCTCTTCACAGGCTCCGCCGGGAACTCGGACCCGAGGCTTCTCCGCGGGGTGGCCCTGCTGCTGGCGGCTGTGGGCCTGGTCCTGGGGGTCGGGGTCTTTGTGGGCCTGAGCCGGGCCCCGGCCCCGGGGCTCCTGGAGGGTGGCAGGGGCTGAACGCTCAATAAACGGTCTCAAGCTCTCTGGGGCCGGAGCAGATTCTTCTTCCCCGGAACCGGTTCCTTAGTCGGCGCTGCCCTCTTGCCGTTGCATGTCATGCACGCTGGGGCCAGTGGGTTCCCCACGTCTGGACTTGGGAGGAAAGGTGGTTTTTCCTGGGAGTGGGCGTCGCAGGGCTCACGGCCTGGGAGGACCTGCCACCTCTGCACCGACCGGCACCGCAAAGCGCACTGCGTGGCTGCCGGCACAGGTGGGGCCCCAGAGCCCCTGGGGCCAAGGGACCTGAACCCGCCTTGAATGAGCTGCTCCGTTCTGCTCTGAGCCCCCAGCCTCCGCCCCGGCCCCGGCCCCGGCCCTGGGCCCCAGGACCAGTCACACAGGAACAGAGGTGGAGAGTGGGGTGGGGGGCGGGGGGTCGTGCTGGCCCGGCTGGCTGCCCTCAGAGGCCAGGCTTCTGGCTCCAACCAGCGTTGCCGCTTCCTCCCTCCCCGTGCGTCCTGAGCCGAGCGAAGGGCAGGAAGGGCTGCTATCGATGGCATTGGCTGTGAACCAAGTGCGCTTCTAGATCAGAATCGCGTAACCAGCCTTTCTGGCTGTTCACACAGGCCTGCCATTTCTTACTTTGCATGCAGTTTCCTCTGGAGGGCGGTTCCACGGTGTATCTGATGGACCAAACCTATTGACAATGAGTGCTGCACACCCGCGTGCACCTTTGTGCCCTTTTCCTGGAAGAGCTGACTGCTGGGTCCAGAGCCGCGCCGCCGACGCCGGGGCTCTGGGTGGGCGTGGGCCTGGCCCCCACAGCCTGGCGTTCCCAACCTTCCCTGTCGGTCTGAAATGGGCCTCTGAACAGAAGCCCAGCATCTCCTGGCCACACATGAATCGCCTCTTCCCGTCTTGCCTGCGCCACCGAGCGCGTCTCGTCTACAGAGCGTTCACTAGTTCGGGGTGGGCGTCCTCATCTGACACACGTCCCCCGGGGCCGGCCACGGGGTTTCCTCGGGGGAGGGTCTGTCTCGCGTGGAGGAGAGCTACGTAACGAATCTCCCCTCGTACTGTTACCTTGGAACGTGGCAGAGCTCCCCTACCCTGCACACGCTTACAAGTGCCCACTTTTCTCGCCACTCCTGTGACAGTGGGCGTTGCCCTCCTGTCCAGTGTATTGAGGTGCAAGGTTTTTAAAACTTGGGGATGGAGCCCGAAACCCGGGCGTGTGCCCTGACTGGGAATCAACCGTGACCTCCTGGTTCATAGGTGGACGCTCCACCTTTGAGCCACGCCGGCGGGGCAGGCAGCTTTGGGAATCGGTATTGAAACTGTGCACGGGTTTCTGTCCTTCTGTCGAAGGGTTCTGTTTGCAACGTGTGCAGTGGAGGCTCGCAGCTTGGCCGAGAGGCAGGGCAAGCTCCGCGTTCCTGACACGGAGCCCTCGCCCGATCCTGCCCACCTTCAACCCTCCCTCCCCCAACCGCCTCCCAGCGCAGCAGGCACCTGAGCCCCGAGAACCTGAGTCAGACCCGATGGGGCGATAACGAACCGGCTGACCTGTGGCAGGAAGCGGAGCTGGGGGCTGTCAGGCACCGCTCTCCCTGCCCTCTTCGGGGCGGGGACCGGGCAGCGGCTGCAGGAGGCGAGACCACGGGCTCCCGCCCGCTCCCCAGGCGCTTCCTGCCGCACTGAGCAAATGGATGCGGGTGCCCGTGACACAGGCGGGGAGCCGGCTCCAGCTCAAGCAAAACGCAGCTCCCGCCACGGGCTCCGCGCGCAGGCATGTCCGGGGGCACGTGCCACACAAGGCGCCACGGCTGGCCCCGCAGCGGGAGAGGCAGCCAGCCTTCCGTGTGAGGGACAGGGCAGCTGTCGGTGCCTTTAAACACGTGCTGCCGTCATTGCTGAGACAACATGGGGAAGAAAGGCTCACACTCAGGACCAAAGTGAAAGCACAGACGGGGAGTAAAGGCAGCTTTGGCCGCAGCCTGTTCGGCTCAGCGGACTGAAGGGTCCCGGGTGCTTCTGGTCGAGGGCACATGCCCAGGTTGCAGGCTCAGCCCGGCGGTGTCCCTGGTGCGGAATGGGCAGAAGGGGGGAGGCGGTGCCCGCTCCCAGTCCAGATCCGCCCGGAGCAGGCACATTGATGCCGTTTCAGACGTCGATGGCGACAGGCGGGCGGAGCCGGCGGAGCGGGGACCCCAGCCGGCCACGCGTCCTGGAAATCGAGCGGCTCCGCAGCTCCCCTCCGTCCCAGTGGACCAGGGGGTGGTCCGTGTGGGGTCCAGTCAGACACTTAAATCTCAGCCTCACTCTGAGTTTCCTGTGGCCGATCGGGCCCTGGCAGGGCTGCCCTCTGGGGCTGAGCTCAGCCTGGGGCGGTGTGGGGCGACAGGCAGGCTGCGTAACTACAGTGCCCCCCGGTGGCCGCCCTGGGCAGTGCGCCAAGGCTGACAGCAATGTGGCCACGCCCTCCCCTTCAACAGTGGGGACACACGTGGGGCTGGGGGCCTGCATGCTGGGGCGCTCAGGTTCACGTGGGATGCAATAAGCGCCGGTTACCCCCCAATTTCCCGTCACATGCTGGGACTGCGGGCTGCTCCTGGGCCCGGAACAGCCTCACGGCCTGACCACCCGGCCCAGAGCGGGTTCCCTGCGGCAGCCGAGCCCAAGCCTGGAGCTGTGACAGGGCAGCTCTGTGCTCTCCGGCTGAGACCCCGCCGCCGGCCTCCTCCCTGCTTGAGGCACCAAGGGCTGCAGGGTGAACGTTCACGGAGGCCTGGGCAAAGGGCAGGGGCTGCTTTCCTGGGCAGTTCCAGGTTTTCCCAGCCGGTAAGCGTGCCGCCTGCAGGGGGCCCGGCGAGAACGGCCTGATGCCTCACATGGACTGCCGCGGCCCGCAGCCCAACTTAGCTCCCTTCCCGCACAATCCCTCACCCACGGCACCGACTCCCCCTTTCTCACCGCCCCCCCTCCCAGGTGTCCCTCCCATGCTGCACTGGGCCTGCTGGTCAAGTACTAACCACCATCCTGCCAGGCCGGTGGTCACACTGGCCCCCTTCCTGTCCCTCTACACCCCCAACCCCCACCCCCCCAGCCTCAGGCGTCCCCTCTGCCTGGCACTCGGGCTTCAGCGTGACCATTGGCACCTCAGCAAGGCCCTTCCCGACCACCCACCTCCAGCAGCCCCCCGGGAACCCAGCTCCAGCAGCCCCCGGCCTGGACACCTGCCTCCTGGTCTTCACTATTTACCGCCGTCTCCCCTGAACTGGCCCGACTTTGGATTCTCAACTGCCAGTTACAAAACCTTCCGACTAAGCCAGCTGGGACAGGTCTCCTATCACAAGGGAAGGCCCTGGCTCACTGCTCAGTTCCTCACCAGCAAAAGGCCACCTTCCTAAGAAATCTATTCTTATTGATTTCGGAGAGGAAGGGGGAGGGAGAGAGAAACACCAATGATGAGAATCATGGACTGGCTGCCTCCTGCACACCCCCCACTGGGGATGAGCCTGCAACCCGGTCAGGTGCCCTGACCGGGAATGGAACTGTGACCTCCTGGTTCAGAGGTTGACGCTCAACCACTGGGCCACACTGGCCAGGCAAGAAAAGGCCACTTGGCCGCACTTCCCTCTCCCTGCCGGGCTGGGGAGGTGGGGGCACGAGCGGCACGACCCTAGGAGACAAGGCCCAGGCCTGCGGGACCTGGAGACATCCTGGCAAACCGCCAGCAGGTTTGTGTTTTCTTTGATTTCTTTAAAGGGGGAGAGGGGGCGTGTAAGTGACGAAAGCAAAGGGCAAAGGGCTTCCTGAGGGGCCGCGGCCCCAGTTCCCACCCACCCACTCCTGCCCTTAGCACACGCACACGCGCACACACACCCAGGTCCCTGCCTCTCTCTCTCACACACACACACACACACGCACACGCACACACACACACGCACACGCACCCCCAGGAGGTGGCCGCTTTATTGTTTCCTTTTTTAATGAAATTAGGTCGCTGCTTACAAAATCCTGCGCCAGCCCCGCGCCCATCCCCTCCGCTCCCTGGGCTCAGCCTGCGCGTCTCTGGGACTGAAGCCGTCTGCTCCGGGCCTGGAAGCTGCGGTGAGGGTGGTGCAGGCCGCCAGGGTTCTCAGGCCACCACCCCGACCGGTGAAATGATGAGAATGTCCCCCCCAAGGCCCCGCCCCCCAGTAGTCTCTCCCCTGCCTCCCCCCTCCCCCCCTAACTACCCCCCGCCAGAAGGGACAGGGCCTACAGGCTGTAGAACTTGAGGCTCCTGTCCATGCCCGTGGAAGCGATGAACTTGGCGTGCTGCCCGAAGGCGACCCCCGTGGTCAGGCCGCTGTGCTCTGGAAGAGACGAGGCACCGTGAGGCCTTCCCCAGGGTCTGAGCGCTGACCTGACACCCCCGCCCCCACAACATGTGACTGCGCGTCTGGTTCCCTGGACTTGACACTCCGAGGGCAGGGCCGGGCCGGGCTCTGAAGGGACCGGCATTTCCCCGCAGGGCCTCACGCAGTGCGTGGCACGTGGCAGGCACGTGAGGCTTTGCCACGGGCTGAGTGCACGGAGGACTACCAGCCCCCTCCCCTGTCCCCTCTCCCGCCCTGAGCTGGCCGGCGGGCGCTGAGCCAGAGCGGGAGGCTGGCTTCCCTTCTGGCGGAGCCCAGCCTGGTTTGAGCTTCAGCGGTCAGCTTGCTTGTAGCTGGAACGGTCCCCTCACACAGGGCAGGCCTGGGTCTGGGGCGGGCCAGAGGGGCTGGGCAGCACTCCCCCGGGGCTCGGGCAGCTCATGAGCTCAGTGCACGTTCCTCAGGCCCGTTCAGGGTCACCTGCCGCCAACCGGCTGTCCACTGCAGGCCCCGGCGTCGGGGAAGGCTCAGCCACGGCCGCAGGCAGGCCTGGGCGCCCCGAAACACCAGAAACACTGCGCTGCGCAGCCCGGAGCAGGGGGCACCCTGTGTCCTGCCCACAACCTGCCACCCGGACACCAACTGTCCGCCCAGAAGCAGCAGCTGCCACGGAGCAGCAGGCCCGTCACCAGCCGCCCCGCGTCCCCGGCTGGCGCCATCTGCACACTGAGCCGCTCTGCCCACCTTCAAGGTGGAGAAGCGACAGCTGAGAGGGAGCACGCGCCAGGCCACAGCTGTGGCGGGTGGCGACCTGTAGCCGCCGGCTCAGCACCCTGGGCCTCCTCCTCCGGCACGTTCACCCGGGAGGCCATCACACCCCCCTCCCCTGACCGGACAGCCCAGCAGCGAGGCCTCCTCCCTCGCTCTCTCGGCTCTAACCCACAGGACGCGTGCGGAGCACTGAGGGCACACGCTCCTCGGCCCCATGGGACGCACACCCCGCGCCCCAGAGCGGAGGACTGGCGGTGTCACGCCTGCGGGCAGAGCCGGCACGACAGCCCAGCACCCCCCTCCCAGTCCGTGCGCTCAGTCACAGCGCTCCTGCCTCAGGCCGCTCACCGCTGCTGGGGCCCCGGACTCTGAGAAGCTCCTCACGCACCGAGACTCCCGCTTCGTCCGGCCATCCCCCAGCCCCCCCCAGCCCCCAGCCCCCAGCCCCCGAGAGCCCGGGAGCCCAGGCCCACCTGTGAAGTGCAGAATCTCCGTCCACTGCTTGCAGATGTAGATCTGGACGTCGGTGCCCCCCAGGGCCAGGTAGGTCCCGCTCTGGTCAAAGATCAGGGACTTCACCTGCCAAAGCCAGAACAGAGGTCACACGAGGGGAGGGCTCGGGCCATCGGAGCGGGCAAAGCTGTTCGGTGAATAACTGACAGACGAGGAGGCAAGCGAGGTGTGTGGGGGGGGGGGCACCTCAAAGTTGTTATCCAGCTGCAGCGTCTTGAAGTTCTTCAGCTTGCGCAGGTCCCACAGCTTGACGGAGGAGTCGTCGGCCGCCGTGGCCAGGTAGTAGCCGTTCTCGGAGAAGGCGATGCTGGTGATGGGGCCCGAGTGGCCAGGGAAGTTGGCCACGTTGGTGCGCTCCTGCAGGTGGGGGCGGGCAGAGGGCCACCCACTGGTCAGGAGGGAGGAACGGAGCTCGCGAACCCCTCCCTCTGGGACGTCCTGTCTCTCAGGGAAGGACAGGAGCGGGAAGAGCAGGGGTGGGGCCCAGCCCAGGGCCCCCGACCACCCGCTCCGTCACACACAGCCCTCTCCACCCGCGCCCCGGGCCGGCCACAGGCATCCGGCACACGAGCAGCACGGCTCCGGCCATGGCTCCCACCTTCAGGTCCCAGATCTTGATCTGCGAGTCCATGGTTCCTGTCCCAAAGATGAGTCCGTCGGGATGGAACTGCGCGCAGGTGAGAGCTGGGGGAGGGAGGGTGTGGTCAGAGCCCCCGGGGGACATGCACGGCACAAGGGGCCCCCCATCTTGGCACTCAGCAGGTCCTGGTACTCAGGGCATTTTTATAACAACAAGTGAGCAAATGCAGGGAGACCCCTCACCGCAGCCGGAGGTCTCATCCGTCACCTTGGTGAGCACGCGCCCCGTCTGGATGTCAGAGAAGGCCCAGTACTGAAACAGACACAGGCAGGAGTCAGAAAGGGGGTGCCCTCCAGGGCGCAGGGACCCCCGTCCGGCAAACCCTGGTGAAGCCAGCCCCCCGGCAGAGGAAACGCTCTCCTTGCTGGGGCGGCCGGGGTGTGTGTGTGTGTGTGTGTGTCGCTGCCCTCCTCCCGCGGGGCCGCACCTGGTCGTCCGAGGAGCTCAGGAGATAGTCGCCGGTGGCGTGGAGGCTGAGGCCCGTCACGGAGCTCTCGTGGGCCCGCACCACCTGCACGCAGGAGGAGCTCGGCACCGACCAGATCCTGATGGTGGCGTCCGGGGAAGCAGAGAACACCAGCTCCTAGGAGGAGAGAGGCGGGCGCTCAGCGAGAGAGGCGCACCCTAACGGCCTCCCAGGCTGTGGATGGCCACCCCCCCCACCCCCCCACCCCCCCCCAGGCTTCTCCTTGGGCCCTGCCCTGCCTGGAACCTCCCGCCCACCCAGGATGCCTACCAGGGCCACAGGAAACACTAAGATGCTAAATCCGCCAGCATTTGGCTGTGGAGGCCCCGCCACCTAGTGGTGAGCGGAGAACTGCAGCCGAGGGCAGCACCCAGGACCAGAGAAAGCTGGTTGGGCAAGGGGCGCATGGCTGCTCTGGGGGGGGGGGGGGGGGTGCAGTGCCTCCAGGTGGATGGTGGATGGCAGGTGGCGGATTCGGCCTCAGCACTGCCCCCTGCACCTAAGGCTCCTGGGAAAGTCTGGGGCTGGGAGAGCTTCCGTGGCGCCACCAACCAACCACTGTGGTTGGAAATTAAAAACCAACCACCATCTTTTGTCAACTTGATTTCGTAGAGAAATATTAACCCTCAGGAAGAAAGGAGGGCTTTCATTTGGAGAAATTAATTTTTATGAAAAATTCACCAGGTGTTTGTTTCTAACTTCCTGGCGGGACAGGCAACGGCTGGCTGAGCGCAGGGGCCCCCCACTGCCTCAGCCCCGGCCCCCAGCCCGAGGCCTGAGCTGCCACACCCCCGACGCCAGGACTCTGCCGGAGCTGTCTCTCTGCGGCCCGGCCCGCCTCTCCCACCCCACCCGCTGCGACAGGCACACCACGTGCCCCGAGGACCGGGGTCCTGACTGCCTTGGACCCTCGCTCCAGGTTCTGTTGGGCTCTGCTCCCTGGTTTGTACTGTAAACACAGGAGGGCTGGTCCTCCTCCTAGTAACACGGGGCAGCGAAGACGCCTTGGTAAGCGACACGTCCCCTCGGCCGGTGGGAGGCGGCCTCGTGGGACCGACGACGCCAAGCAGAGGCCCTAACTGTCCCCTCGAGCCCAGAGCGCCCTCAGGAGACGGCAAGGGCGGGCGGTTCTGGGCCCTGAGCGCTGCCATGGGGCTCAGAGATGAGGGGGCTCAGAGATGGGGGGGGAGCGCTACCTGGGAGGGGTGGAACACCACGCTGGTGACCTTCTTGGTGTGGCCCTTGAGGGTGGCCAGGATCTGCTCGGAACTCTTGTCGAAGACGACGACGTTCTTATCCGCCCCGCCTGGAAGGACGCGCGTGAGACCCAGGAGCCGAGCCCTTCCAGGTCCCTTTGCCCCGCGGCCCACGCACAGGACAGACAAGCACCGCACACCCGCCCCTGCACCCCCTCCCGCCCCTGGGCCAGGCCGGCGCTCACCGGTGAGGACCTTGTTGGTGTCGGCGGGGCAGAGGTCCAGGGCGAGGATCCCGGGGATGCTGGCGCTGTGCAGGCCCTGTCACAGGAACCCGTCAGGCCCAGCCTCGGGGGCCAGCGCCCCACACTCCCCGGCCCCACACTCCCCCACTCCCCCACCCTCACACTCCCCGGCCCGAGGGACAGCTCGCTGCCCGCTGGCTCCAGGCTGCCTGCCCCACCCAGAAACAGCCCTGGGGGCCCTGTCCCCGGGACCCAGGCCCGGCCACTCACCACGTGGGAAGCCACCTGCCGGTACTTGCTGAGCTCCTCCGGCTTCACCAGCTCCTCAGGCACCGTCTTCCCTCTCTGAGAAAGGAAAGGGCCGAGAAGGGCCGTGAGCGCAGGACCCAGCCGCCCCTGCAGGGGCTCTGCTGCCCCGGCCACCCGCCCCGGCCACCCACCCGGCCACCCGGCCCGGCCCGGGGAGAGGACGCACCTTCTTGCGCTCCGTGGTCAGCACGGTGGCCTTGTCTTGCAGCTGCGGGGGGGGGGGGGGGGGGGCGAGAGAGAGAACAGACTCCGGTGAGACAGGCTATTCTGCCGACACGACGGGGTGCTGGGCGGGGCACGGCCCTGTCTCCGGCGTCAGCAGAAAGCCGTATCTGCCGAGGTCTGTGCCCGGGGACAGGCGTGAGCCCTTCTCGCCCTCCCAGCTGTGGGGCGGGCGCCGAGGACTTGGCTTCAGAGGAAACGGGGCCTTGGAGAAGTGGAGTCACTTGCCCGAGGCCGCAGGGGGACAACGCAGAGCGAGGGGACCAGGCCTGCAGCACCCAGGCCCGGCCCGTGGCGCCGAGGTGCGAGCTGCCGGCCTGCCCTGCTTGTTAGACACAACCGAGCGCGTCTGCGGGGAGGCCCAGGCTCAGCCCCGCCCGAGACCCGCCAGCTCTGCGTGTGAGCTGCGCCTCCGGATCTCTGTCTCCATCTAGCCTCCACCCTGCCCGTCTCCCTCAGCGGCAAGTGAGGATTGTAACAAAGTGTCTGATCTCTGCCCAGAGCCCCCGGCGAGAAGCGGGAGGTCGAGCCTGTGGAGGAGGCGCTGCTGTTCCTTTAGGAGCAGGGGAAGCGGACCGAGAGAGTGGGTGAGCCGCCCGCGGCCATAAAGCTCGTACAGGCGACACACACAGCCGGGCCGCCTGGGCGAGTCTGTGCTCCGCACGACCCACTGCCTAACGGCCCGGTCCCATTCCTATTGGCCTCCGGGGAGAAACCAGGGCCCACCCCCACCACGGGAGCACCTACCTTCTGGATAATCTCGGGGGTCATTCCCACCAGCTCGCCCAGCTCCATCGGCTCGCCTGCCCCCTGCAGGGAAGACGTGAAGGTGAGGGGGGCCGGGGGGCCAGGCGCGCGCAGGGGGGCCGGGCAGGGGGCGGGGCGGCGGCACTCACCACAACGCTGGGCTGGGAGCTGGGCACGGCCTGCGGCACAATGAGGCCGGCCTGCGGTTTCAGCGTCGCCAGAGCTGAGAGAGAGACGCGTTAGAAACGGGCATGACGGAGGAGACCAGCCGGGGGGGGGGGGGGGGGGGTTGGGGGTGGGGGGAGGCTGTACCTTCCCGGGCCGCGGTGACCTCCTTGGTGAGGCGGGCGATGACCCGGCAGGCGGCGTCATGCTGGTACAGCGCGTGGGACAGCTCCTGGCGGGTGGTCTGCAGCTGCTGGCGCAGAGTGAAGCTGTGCAGCATGACCGCGTCCTGGGGGGGCACACCGTGAGCGCGGGGGCCGGGAGCGCCCAGCCGAAGGGCCGCCTCATCAGAGGGCACCGCCGCGTCCACGGCCTCGGCCCGTGTCGGCAGCCCAAGCACTATCTGTGTGGCCCCGGACGTGCTGGCCGCCCCCCAGCGCCCGGGCTGCCGGACCTGGGCACGGACCTGGGCACGGACCTGGGCACGCAGCAGCGGGAGCCACTCTCTCTCCGCCGGCGCCACTCACCTCCCGGCTCACCTCGGACGCCCCGCCATCACCTCCCCGAGAGGGACCAAGAGCGCCGCGTACTGACCCCTCAGCGCCAGGCGCACCGAGCCTTCGCTCGCTCACAGCTGAGAGCACCCAGCTCAGGCCGGCCCGGCTCCTGGTGCTGGCGATGCACCAACAGGTGAAACCAGCCCTGAAGCCATGGATGTGGACTCTCATTCTCCCCACGCCCCGAGCGGCGCTGCCCACGCTGTTCGGCGAGGAGAACTAGGGCCTGAAGGCAAGCGGCTCACAAGGCACGTGAGCGGCGGAGCCAACGTGGAACCCAGACCTGCGGGACTCAGCACCAGCCCCCCGCACCCCCCGCCGGGCCATCCTGCCCTCGAATGAGCAAACAGTGCCCCCCCACCCCCCGCCCCAGGCCTAGGCCAGCGAGGCCTTCCCGCGGGGCGCCCTTCTCCCCAGGGCCTCACCCATTCGTCCTGCAGGGCTTTCAGAATGGCTGGGATGCTGGTGGCCGAGGGGGGCTTGGGCCGGATTGGGTGAGCCACTGCCGAGAGGAGAAGCGGCATGAAGAGCCACCCCCGGGACCCTCCCTCCCCTCCCCCTCCCCTCAGCTCGGCCCCTCCCGCCCGCCCCACCCCACGCTCCGGGCAGGGCCTGCCGGCGGCCTCCATCACCTTTGATGTCCACCAGCTGCTCCTCGGACAGAGGCTGGTTGTTGATGGGGTCGGTGCCGTTCTCGGCGATGTACTTCTCAATGAGGCGCCGCTCGTAGATGTGGTTGGAGACGGGGGACACGCACGGGTGCTCCGGCACCTCATTGGAGACTGCGGAGAGACGGCGGCAGGGGCCTTGGTGAGGGGGGACCTCGGGCCAAGGGGATGCCCCCTCTGCTGCTGGCCCCAACACAACCACATGCCCCACCCCCAACGAACAGGAGTCAAGACGCGACACCACGCCAGCTCTGTCCTGTCCCCAGAACGCTTCCCTGCGACACGACCAGCTTCGCACGTCTCCTGACCGTCAGACGCCGACACACAGCCTGCGCGACGACCGTGAGCAGGCACCTGAGAGCACCCGCCCTGCCGCCTCGTCCTGAACAGAGGCCGGACTCGTCGCACCCAGGACACGCAGGCGCACAGGAGGCCACTGGAGCCTCAGTCCAGAGCAGCGCCTGCCGCCCTCTCACCTCACGGCACTACTCACTACTGCCACCCCGCGGCACACCAAACCTCGCTGTCCTTGCGACGGCCGACACAAAAAGGTCCCTATCACTGATTCCCTCACCCTAGGCCAGCACCGCGTCGGCTGCGGCCATTTTTTTATTTGACACCCAGAGGGGAGGGGTCAGTGTCCCTGGCTGGCTAGTCAGGTATTGCTTGTTTTTAAAATTCCTGCAAGAACCAGCTGCAAATTGCTGGTCCGGAGCCTGGATGGAGTATCAGACAAAGAAATGACAAAGCAATGTGACAGGTGCTGTAAGGATACAAAACGGCCACATGTTGTTTCCTAGTTGCCAAGCTCGACTATCAGCACTTCCCATCCATTGATCCCGAGCTGCCTGCTGCGTAGTCTGCGCGTCCCTTGGGGACAAGCTCGCAGCTGGACCCCGCAGCCCAGCAGGCGCTCGGTAAACACGCCGCCGAGGAGGGAAGGGGCGGGAGGATGCTGGGGATACGGGAACGCGCTTCCTCCAGACGGAAAGGAAACAATAAAGGTGAAATACCCTGCAAACGGCGCCTTCTTCAAATCACCACTGCCCTTCCTTTTTCTTGGCCGGGGATGGGGAGGGGGAGGCGGGGGGTAATGGAAAGATTCTAAGAGTCAAGAGCTTGAGAGTTAGGCAGCAAATAGAGAAAGGGATGAGAAAGCAGTGACCTGTGGACACAGCGAGGATGGACACCTTTAGGCCACGATACACGATAAACTACCAAGAGGGAGGACGGCACATGCGGAAAAAAGCCCGGGTTCGGGGTCAGAGGGCCTCGCTGCAGCACCCAGCTCTGCCGCCGATGGCTGCGCAGCACTGGAAACGCCATCATCTCCCCGGACCTCCCTCCCTCACCTGAAAAACCAACCACGGGCCTTTATTCCCGCCCCGGAGGGTTCTTGCGAGGATGCAACCAGACCCCTGAGCGCCAATGACGGCGACGTCAAAGGCCGCGGCTTTCGCACCGGGTGAGGCGGGCGGCTACAGACCTGGCCTCCAGCCCCGCCGCTGCCGCTCCGCGTGACCTGCGCACACTGCAGCTCTGCCCACCCGGGCGCGATCTCAGCGGCATCCAGCGCAATACTCGCCTTTTGCAGGGGACACCGAGGCCCGGGGCCGCGCACCAGCTCCCGAAGCGGACCGTGCACAAGCCCTCGGGATCCTGATGCCTCCGCCGGAGCTGGCCCCCTGCACCAGCCCCCTCCCTCCGTTCAGGCCCCGACGATGCGTGCGACAATCAACTCGCGGCGTTACGTAAACGGTGAGGCGCTGCGCAAGTGCATCCCACGCAGAGGGGGAGGACCCCCGCGCTGACAGGCGGCCGCCCTGCCTCCCCCGCGCCCCGCTGTCACCTCCGCCCAGCCCCCGCGCCGCAGCGGCCGCAGACCCTCCCGCTCGGCTCTCCGGCCTCCTGCGACCCGCGATCGGCCGCAGCGTGTACTCACTAGAGCAGATCAAGGACATGGCGCCGTCGCTGTGCTCCGAGGCGCCACACGCCGGGCTCCGGGCTTAGCTTCGGAGCGGCCGCGGGGCAGTTCCTGCTCCCCGCTGCTTCCGGGACGCTCCGCGGCGAGCGGAGAGCTACCACCCCGAGCGACGATCGCGCAGCCCTTCACGTGCGACTGCGGCGGATCGCGCGACTCTGCCTGTACTTAACGGAAACTGCCCTTTCCCAGAATGCACCGGGGCAGGAAAGGGCGCGCCAGGGAACACTCGGCTATTTCCGGACCAACTCGGCTCCTTCCGTAAAATGCTCCCTGCGGCAGGGAGAGAAGAGATCCGGAACTACACTTCCCATGATGCAGCGGGAATTGTAAAATCAATGCATTTTCCCAACCTTTTTTTAAAAAAAACAACAAGATATTTTTATTGATTTCAGAGAGGAAGGGAGAGGAAGAGAGAGATAGAAACATCAATGATGAGAGGGAATCATTGATTGGCTGCTTCTGGCACGCCCCCCACTGGGGACGGGTCCCGCAGTCCAGGCTTGTGCCCTTGATCTGTCTTGAACTCGGGACCCCTGAGTCCTCAGGCTGACGCTCTATCCACTGAGCCAAACCGGCCAGGGCTTTTTGCAACCTTTTTGAGACCCGTGCGCGCTGGGCCGTGGGGCCACAATCTTGCAAACTCTTAAGTGTACGCGAGAATTTCCTAACCAACTTGGTAAAATGCATATTCCTGAGGTCTGCCTTAGAGGGTCTGCATTTTCAGCGTGTGCCCCACGGGATTCTGAGGTTTGAGAGACACGGCTAGATGACCCGCTGCAGGAAGCAGCCACTGGCCGAGAGAGAAGCCGCGCTGGTCCGGCCTCTACTGCCAATTTGCTCTGCGATCTTGGGCAAGTCATCAGCTCCTCTGCCCCTTTCCTACTGACTTCTGTTTCCCTTCCAACTCAGATCGTGTAGGGTCTTGGTGGATACCTATAAAATGCGATACTCCCAGAAATCATGTACAGAACATGTGGTGTGAGCTCTAAGGGTCCAGACCAAGCAGCAGGACAGACAGGTGTGTCTTCTCCGCCGAAGAGGTGTGGCTGATGCTGACAGGCGGGCAAGATTCAGGTGGAAGAGAAGCAGCACCGAGGGCATCCCCAAAGGAGTGGCAGCGCAAACAAGGGCGGGGAGAAGAACAGACGCTGCGGGAACGAAGGGTTCATATGACATCGTGCCCAGGAGCGTGGACTCTGACGTCGGGTTGTGTGTGCTGACTCCCAGCTCCACCCGGCTGGTAAACCGAGTGACCGTCTCTGCCTTCCTCCCCTCACCTGTGAAATAGGGCAGGACAACAAGGGTTGACCTAACGCAGAGGGTTGCTGTGAGGACCTAATATTTAAAAAGCGCTTTGAATAAACTTGACGCAATTGTTAGAAAGGCTTCTGGAAGGCGATGCCACAGAGCCTGTTGGGAAGAGAGACCCTTGGCTGAGGGTCCAGAGCACGATGGATGCTCCGGCCAATATTGGGGGGAAGAAACACCCGGAAGAGGCGACGGGCTGGGGGTTCACTCCTGTGCCCCGTGGTCTGGGCAGAAGACAGAATCAGACGGCCGAGTCAGGCAGGGGAAAGGGAGCGTGGAGTTTGGGGAACTGCTTTAACATCAAAGGCGCGCTCGCCCAGGGCAGCCAATGTGATCTAAGCATTAAAACAGCAACTGGGATGTTTTATAAAAATGAGATCAACTTTGTATGACTTTATTGTTTTTGTTTTAATCCTCACCCGAGGATATTTTCCCATTGATTTTCGGAGAGAGTGGAAGAGGGAGGGAAAGACAGAGAAACACCGATTGGCTGCTTCCTGCACGTGCCCCCACCGGCCAGGGAAGGGCCTGCAACCGAGGTACAGACCCGAAGTACGTGCCCTTGACCGACTGGAACCCGGGGCCACAGGCCAATGCCCTGTCCACCGAGGCAAACCGGCTAAGCCTTAGCCGCTAAGGCAACTGGGACGCTTTCTAAGTGTGCAGTTACCTCATTGAATTCCCACACCTACTGCGCAGCCCTTTTGTAGTCAAGTGGAAACAACTGAGACTCAGAGAGATGAAGCCGGAAAGGGGTCACCTCATTCCAAATCCGCCCCCCATGCTGCCCGTGTTTTGCAGAGTTGGGGCCTGAGAGTTGGCGCCCCGCCTTCTCTGCAACCGAACGGCTGGGCGCCCCCTGCAGTCTGGGCGTGGAACTGCTCCCGGAGGGAACGGGCGCGTTTCCCAGCGTCGTGTGGCGGTAACGCTGCAGCACCTCCTCCCTCTGTGCCTTTTCAGCGAGAAGAGTTCCTGCAGAGACCAAGGGCTCTCGGGCGCCCCTTCCTCAGGACGCTGCCCAGCAGGCACCGCGGCGCTCGGGCACTACATCGCCCCAAATGCCGGGGCGCTGGAGGGCGGGTGGGCTTTGACCCCGAGCTGAGATGCAGCTTTCCCACCCTACAGCCCAGCCAGGGTCACGCCTTTCCCCTTTCCCGCCACGCTTCCGCTCCCAGCTCCGGCCGCCCACCCCGCTGCGCTCCCGGTGGGAAAGCTCGGGAAAAACACCGGCGGGAGGGGAGGGCGCATGCGCACAGCGGGGCGGGCGGGAGCGGCGGGGCCCGGGCGCGTCCGCCTTGCGCGTGCGCAGACGATAAACCAACGCCCCGGGATCGAGGCGCGGGTTTGGTGGCGCGTTTAGCGAAGTCGCACGTGAAGGGCAGTCGTGGCCGGAGGCGGGTGAGTGTGGGCCGACGCCGGGGCTCAGGGGCCGGTCGGGCCAGGGAGGCGGCAGCCACGCAGGCGGGGCCGGGGCGGAGCCGCGAGGCTGGGCGAGCACGACTGGGGAGGGGTCCGACTGGGGACCCGGATCCTTGTTGCTATGCAACAGGGGGCGTCGTTACTAGGCAACGGGAGGCACGCGTTTCCTGGGAGCCGAGGGTTCCGAGGCGGCTAGGAAATCCGGCCGAGGCGAGGCGCGGTCCGGCGGGGGGACAAGGCCAGCGCTGAGCGCCTCGCCCCAGACCCCCGTCCCCCGCCCCCCGGCCCAGCCCCCTGCGGCCTCGCTCCGAGCCCTTTGGGGTACCCTGAACCCATGGGCCATGCCGGGTCCCTTGCCAGAGACGCCACCCAGCAAGGGCTTGGCAGGGGACACGCTGTTGGAAATAGCACATGGCGCTGACACCCTGTCTGGGGTAGGCTGGGCCCTGGGGAGGGCTCAGTTCGGCCTGTCGCCCTGCCCCCAAACAGAGGCTGGGAAGCAGCTGTCGGGGTTGGCGGGGCTGCCCCACCTGCCGGGACGCTGACTTCATTCCCCTCCGCGGCCGCTTCGCCGTCTAGGAGCCCCCTTTCCACACCGGCTGTCCTTGGGCGGCCGCCGCCTGTTTGGATCAGCTTTAAAATCAGCCTCCCCCACCTGTCTGCATGGCTCCCCGGCTGCCCTCCACGGCACCCTCCACGGCACCCTCCACGGCACCCTCCCGGCTCTGGTCAGGCTTGGTCCCAACAAGCACGGATGAGGCATGCTGTGCCAGGCGCTGGGGAGCCCGAGAAAAGTTGGTTGTGGGGTCTGGACCAGGGGGTGCTCGGAGCCGGACGGGGAGGCAGGCGTGGAATCCGGGACGCCCGCGGCCGTGCAGTGAGCAGTATACCGACGGTTTGGGTACGCACATCCCTTTGTGTTCTTTTTCCTATTTCTTGTTTTCCTTTTTGTGCCGCACCCGCCGTCTCTCTCGGTGAGCGCAGTGCGCCGGGTTCTCGCAGAGCCAGGCCAGCTCCTTGGGGTAAGTCCTGGCCCGCTTACCCCCGTTGTCCATTGGAGGAGCCTGGGCCTCAGATAAAGTCACAGGCAGGAGATAGCGGCTTCCAGTTTGTGGCAGAATTGAGCCTGGGACCAAAATGGAGGTAACGCTCAGGGCTTTGCCTGGAGTATACTTTCCCCTGACCTGCCGACCGTGGTTCTGCATCGGAGGTTCCGAGGAGCTCTGAAAACACAAGCTGGATCCCTCGCGGGGGGAGTCGGAGGTCGTTAGCCCCGTGGGACAGACCCCCTTGCTGTGACAGGCTCCACCGGCCACTCTGATGGGCGACCAGAGCCGAGAATCACTGCTGCCCCCCAGGATGAGGAAGTCGGGGCCCGAAGAGGCACCGAGTCAGCTGCCCTTCTGCCCCGCGGTGATTCATAGCGGGAAAGAAAGCCAGGCAGAGGAAGCCTGCCTCCAGCAAACCACACCCACACACACAGCTTCCCGCTGCCATGGCGAGAGGAAGCCGCCCCCCGCCACAACCCTCCCCGCTGGGCTTCCCCAGCCCTGCTCCAGCCAGAGTGCTGCGGCCTGAACGGCAGGGGTAGGTCTAGTCCCCGATTTTGGCTGTCCTCATCTCTTGCTTGGTACACACAGGACCTGTGAGCCCAGCAGGCGGGTCCCCTGTGGGTGGCCTTGTCCTGGGGGTCTGGGGGTCCTCTCACTTGGGGCTTGTTGATATTGGGGAGGATGTTCAGTGCCTCGAGGGCAGGGACCATGTCTCACGGGTGCCGCGCCAGGTGTGGAATAAGCGAAAGGGCAAGATGTAGGTTTTGGGTTCTGGATCAAGTCCCGGTTCTGCTTTGTGGACTTGAGCAAGTCGCCTGACCTCTCTCAGCCGGAGTTTCCTGGGTGAAATGCGGAGAGTCCGGTGCCTCATCAGATAGCTTTAAGCGTTGAGCGAGGTGGTGGGACAGCCAGCGCTGTGTGAACGGTAAAGCGACACAGTGGAGCCGCGCACACACCGCTGTGACCGTGGCTGCGGGCGAAGCCGCGTCAGACATGCTTCCCCTCAGCGCCGAGGCTGCTCCTGCCGTGACCGCCACGGCTCCTGAGTGAGAAAGTGTGCGACAGAGCGGTGAGGGCTCAGGCTCTTGCTGCCTGGGACTCACGCGGAAGAACAGACAGAGACTCCTGTTCAAGAAAACAGAGGAGGCCCTGACCGGTGTGGCTCAGTGAATAGAGCGTCGGCCTGCGGACTGAAGGGTCCCAGGTTCCATTCCGGTCAAGGGCATGTACCTTGGTTGCGGGCACATCCCCAGTGCGGGGAGGGGGGTGCAGGAGGCAGCTGATCGATATCTCTCTCTCATCGATGTTTCTGACTCTCTATCCTTCTCCCTTCCTCTCTGTAAAAAATCAATAAAATATATTTTAAAAAAAAGAAAACAGAGGAGACGCAGCCGCCAGTCGCCTGCACTGTTCTCTGCGCAGGACCCGCTCCAGAATGCCGTCCAGGCTCCCAGCGCACCCCGGAGGCCAGCCGCAGGGCCACGGCCTCGCTGCGGAGGGCTTATTTCAGGGCCCCCGGCTCCCCTCAGCTGGGGCAGGTGGCCGCTTCACAGTGGAGGCCAGCGCAGAGCTCAGCAGGCTGCCGTGGGGGGAGCAGCTCCTGTCACGCTGACCTAGGCTGGGGGAGGTGACATGTGACTCCTGCCGGGGGAGTTCCTTGGACATAGGATCGCACCGAGAGAGCAGGCCTGCCCTGTCAGTCCCGGGGCGCGTGTGACCCAGATAGCCCAGGAGCCCCGGGCTTCCCTCGCCTCGGACCCGGCCGGCAGGAGCCGTCTGCTGCTTGATTTGTGCCAACAAGAGTAGAAGGCGTCCCAGCCTGGGGTGGCCCCTCGGGAACTGCCTGCTTCTCGGCCCTGCTTGGTCCCACCGGCCTCGGGAGACACCAGCGGCTGTTTCGGGGCCAGGAAGTGCCCGAATTCGATATTTTTAAAGATAACCCTTTCTTGAACCCTTCTCTTTCCCACAAAGCAAGAAAGGGAACACCCTCTCTCCCCTCTCCTCCATCCTGACGGCTCTGGTTTCTGGCCAGCTCTCTGCCTGCCCTGGTAGCAGGCCCCTGGCTCCTCCCTCGGCCTCTGAGTCCTGGGAACGCCCTGGAGCGACAGGTTCCTCTGGGGGGAGGGTGGGGCCTGGAAGGGGCGGATTGACTTCTCTGGAGCACCGAGGGGCCCCCCCCCCCCCCAGATGTTGATACTGAAAATGGTTCTTGGCTGATCCACCCCAGCTTCACTGAGTCAGCGCTGGCTGGGTCCTGACGTGCCCGTAGGTAGCATCACGGAACACGACATGGAGCACAGAACCCGAAGTGGTGAAGTGAACTGTCACCGCTAAGTCACGGCGGCCATTGATCGGTGCCTACTTCCTTTTCGCGTCCGGATGATCTTCCGTGCGGCTTTCTGTATCACCTCGGAAACGCACGTTGGCGGCCGTGTGGCCGGGAGCTGTGTGCAAGGGGTCTGCTGTCAAATGCACCTGGGTTCAAGTCCTGGTTTTTCTATTGATTTCAGGGAGGAAGGGTGAGGGGGAGAGAGAGAAACATCAATGACAAGAGAGAATCATGGATCGGCTGCCTCCTGCACGCCCCCCACTGGGGATTGAACTGGCAACCCAGGCCTGTGCCCTTGACCGGAATCGAACCCGAGACCCTTGAGTCTGCAGGCCGACGCTCTATCCACTGAGCCAAACCGGTCAGGGCGACTTATTATTTCTTATGCCCAAAGCACCTAAGACACAGGCTTTCGGATGTTTAGAGCTGGAGTAAGGGTTAGAGCAGGCATCCTCAAACTACGGCCCGCGGGCCACATGCGGGTGTTTTTGCCGTTTTGTTTTTTTACTTCAAAATAAGATATGTGCAGTGTGCATAGGAATTTGTTCATAGTTTTTTTTAAACTATAGTCCGGCCCTCCCAACGGTCTGAGGGACAGTGAACTGGCCCCCAGTTTAAAAAGTTTGAGGACCCCTGGGGTAGAGCGAGCTCGCCCCGCTAAGGCGCTGAGCAGTGCCCCTGGTTAGCTGCCATGCGGGGTGAGGGTGAGGGTGGCTGTGCCCAGCTGCAGCGGGAAGTGCCGGTTCCGCCTTTCTCACTGGGGAGGCGGAGGGAGCTGCGGCGGAGGCAGCGCGTTTCCCTGCGGTCTGGCCCCCTGCTCACCCTGTGCTGCTCTCCCCGCAGACCCAGTCATGGCCGGTTCAGGCAGCACGTGGCCATCGCGCAGCCGTCTGTCCCAAGTCCCCCTGCTGGTCCTAGTGGCCCTCGTCCTCCTGCACTCAGCATCGTCCGAGCCCTCCCGAGACTTCGTGCCGCCCGGCAGGCAGAAGAGGGAGGTGCCCGCTGACTTCCTGAGCCAGATGGGCCGGTCTGTGCGGGGGACCCTGGAGGCCTGGATCGGGCCGGAGACCATGCACGTGGTCTCTGAGGTGAGGGCGGCGGTTCCTGCGGGGACCCGCACGGAGGGAGATGGAGGAGGAGGCGCTGGCTCTGCGTCCTCTGTGTGTCACAACCCCCGTGGCCCCCGATTCCACGCGATGAAGCAGACGTCCCTGCCTCTCGCGCTCCCATTGGTTGAATTCCACCTGAAGGCCCTGAGCTCCACCCCGTCTTTCCCTCCTTCCTGCCCTTCTGGCCAGAAAGGCTGGGAAGGAGCCATCTTTACAAACCATGTCACTGGCCCCTCCCTGTAGGGTCAGGCTTTGGTCTGCATGTGAGCTGGTGTGGTGAGTTGGCACACCATCAAGCCCTGCTCATTCCTTCGCCTGTAGGGGTGGGGGTGGGGCTCTCCCACCCAATGGGATCTGATAGTTCCCACCCACATACACCCACTGCCACCCGCACCGTGTGCCAGCAGGTCCTCTGCATTAGGGCCCAGGTGTCCTGGGTTCTAGCCCAGGAAGGAGGAGCGGCCTGCTGTCCGTGCCCGCGCCCTGGCAGGGGGCTCGGGAGGGCTCCTCCGAGGCCCCGGGCGGGTAAACGCTGGCTGAGAAGCGGGTGGGAGCCGGTCCTGCCGGCCTGGCTGGACCTGGTAGCGAGGCTTGGCGAGGAGCCTCACCCGTCACGGGTTCATCTCTCCACAGACCACGTCTCAGGTGCTGGGGGCCGTCTCCTCATGCATCTCCGTGGGCTTCTTCGCGCTGTCGGGGATCGCCGCCCAGCTGCTGAACGCCTTGGGGCTGGATGGTGAGTGGCAGGGATCTGGTGGGGCAGCTGGGGCTTAGCCCATCACTTCCTGTTTGTGGGAGTCTATCTTTTCAGGGTCTAAACTTTTCCCCAGCCGCCTACCCCGCCCAGGGCTCCCCAGAGGCCAGCTTAACAGCAGGCCAGAAACTGCCGCCACCTGCCAGTCCGCCTCCTGTCGGAGGAGCATCACGCTCAGCCATAGCCTCGCATGGAACTCCCCACAGCCCGGAATCACTCCCATTTTGTAGATGAAACTAGCTCAGCCAAGGCAGGGACCTAACCAGGGCGGCAGGACGCGCAGCCGAGGTTCAGGCTCACATCCCTACAGCTCTGTGACCCCGTGGGAGGGGCTCTCTTTCCCTTTGCAGGGGGTCTAAGTCCTCCCTCTCTTTGGGTTTGAACGCCCCCCTCACTTGTCCCCCCGCCCGCTGGCGCATCGCCACTCCAGGCTGGCTGATTCTGTGACTCCTCCCCCTCAGGAGACCACCTCACCCAGGTCCTGCAGCTCAGCCCCGGGCAGGTGCAGACCCTCCTGCTGTGGGGCGTGGCGGCCCTGGTCGTCTACTGGCTGCTGTCCCTGCTCCTCGGCCTGGTCTTGGCCTTGCTGGGGCGGATCCTGTGGGGCCTGAAGCTTGTCCTCTTCCTGGTCGGCTTTGTGGCCCTGGTGCGCTCCGTGCCCGACCCTTCCACCCGGGCCCTGCTCCTGCTGGGCCTGCTGACCCTCTACGCTCTGCTGAGCCGGCTCACGGGCAGCCGGGCCTCGGGGGTCCAGCTGGAGGCCAAGGTCCGCGCGCTGGAGCGCCAGGTGGAGGAGATGCGCTGGCGGCAGAGGCGAGCGGCCAAGGGCACCCGGGGCCTGGAGGAGGAGTGAGGCCGCCCCGCACCTTCGTCGTCTCCGAACCAAAGAGCTGAGCTGCTTCCGGGGCGCTGGCCCTCCTTCCAGCCCTGCCCCTCGCTTGCCCTGTCTGGACCCTCAGGACTCTTACCTCTGCC